>NC_050580.1:134983000-135283000 GCF_011100635.1 Trichosurus vulpecula
TAACACTCAGTATGTCAAATGGTGCATAGCACATATCATTGCATTCAGTAGCATTCCCCAAAATACTTGTTTACACAATGAAGTGGTCTCAGGCTAGGGTCTTCCCTAGCACAACACATCCCTAAGGGGTGGCAGAAAACACCATGCCATCCACCCCTAGGTCACAGTAAGAACAATCTCCTTAATCAATACAAAGTTTCCAAGTAAAGTCCTTTTTCATCTTAACTAGCGGTTGACTTTCAAGTCCCATTGCTCTTCCTCTGTGGACTGACCTCTCCCAGCTCTTACCTGGGTTCACAAGTAGGCAGCTTTCAGCTCCTGCTCCATGTCTCAGCTCATTGAAACTGCTCCACTCCAAGCTCTCCTGGATCCTGTCTGACAAAAGGCTCCAGGAGCTCCTGCCCTCAGCTTCTGTTTCTGAGAAAACAAAGCTTAACAGGGCTACCACATTATTTACACACATTACCAGTACCATCATCTCATTCAGTAGCTCTTAAAAGAGGCTTAAGCTAAGCCTCCTTCCTGTGGGTGGGTCTCTGCCCTTTAGCTCAGTTCACTAATAAAGACCAACAGACAGGACTTCTCTCTGAGAAATTAACACAGATCAACAGATAGGGCTTCTGTCTGAGAGATTAGCACAGATCAAAAGAGTGTCAACATCTCAAGCATTCTTTCTGTTACGCCTCCCCACAAGCAAGTTCCCCCAGGGAAATTCCTTCCTGTGCCCACTCATGCTAGCTTCTCTGTCTCCGTTCTGCCTCGCTCTCACTTCCCCACTTCCCCCTCTTTTTTCCTGTTTTGGCAAACTCCTCCCACACTGGGCTCCACTTGACTCAGGCTCCATGTGACCCAGGATTCACCACAGCTTTGAGCTGCGCCAGAGCTCAAAGCAGGTCCTATTCCATTAACACTATATTAAGCGCTTATTGTGTTACAGAAACTTAACTCCAAAAGAAAAACAACAAAATATCCCACTTTGCTTGCTGTTACAGATGGTGATAATAACACTAATGAATAATAGTAGCAAGAGCCCTATTTGAAAAAAACGGATAATTATTTCTACAAAATATATTATCATGTACAATATTTATATAATGTAAATTCAGGTTTCGTGAAATGAAAATGGCTAACACACACATATATACACATGTGGATGCATATATGTATTATATAACATATGGATGGTGAATGTGAATATTTTATTTTCTTATATATCCTAAAATATTAATAAATATAGTATTAGGAAAAAACCCTAGGAAGTTTTATTAGTCATCATTTGCAGAGGGAAAAGTTGTTCTGGATCTTTAGTATCAAGTGCAAATTCCTGTTGCCCCAGATTATGACATATAGGTGGACAGTGGATTAATTAGAGAATCACAGACAATCCCTATAGATGGATAAGATTTCGGGCCAAGAATTCAGTAGGAGGAGGAACTGGAGTGGATCATATTTTGTAAAATGCAGCATTTTCAGTGATACTATTCTGGCTATATGTTTATGACTCATAGATTCCAATCTCAGAATAAAATAAAAAGTAACCGAAAAGTCAATTGAAAGGCTCACATATAGTGGGTAGAAAAGGACTACATATTGTTACTAACAATAACTTGTGAATCATAACCTACATAATAGATATCATTGTGGACATATATGACCAGAAATAAATGTGGATTGGTCATAAAAAGGGAAGGATATATGTGTATATACATATATATATATGTATATATACATGTATATATATGTATATATACATGTATATATATGTACACACACATACGTGCGTGTGTGTGTGTGTGTGTGTGTGTGTAGTTGGGTAGCGGAAATAAGCATTTATTCACTATCTACTCTGTGCCAGGCACTTTGCTAAGTGCTTTGCAAGTATTATCTTATTGGCTCATTTGATCATGGTAGCTCATGAAAAAGAATAAGAAGGCATTAGAAGGTGGTCAGGAGGTTAATAGGGTTCAATGAAAAAGAACACATCTATCTTGATAAAATCATAGATTTATTAAATTTTCAAAGCAAAAACATGATTTGATCTTATTATAGTAAGTATGTAACACATACATATATGCATATACTTTAAGGTTCTTTGGTTTCTGTCTAGTTTCTATTTTCTAGGGAAAAATTTTATGGCATGATCTTGATATATGCAACAAAAAAGGATTTTGTCCTGCTAATTATTTGGCAACTCACATTTGCTATTTGGCAAAATAAAATGGTCATGTGTTAAACAAAATTTAGAGTACAAAAAGAATGTAATCATAAGGTGTGTATATATATACATACATACATACATACATACATACATACATATATGTATACACACATGCGCGCACGCACACACACACACACACATATATATATGTATATATCCATTGAAAATTAAATTAGAATAAGAAAAAGAACAGAGCCTTGACTCTTTTCTTCGCCATATACTTGACACTAATAATTAATTGCATATACATGTTTCATTAAGTACGGAATCTGCATGACCATAGAACTAAAGTTTTCCCCCCCTTTGGAAGCCATCGTCTCATTTACTTGGGTCTTAAATATAACTAAGACAGAAGTTGTTATTGGTGGGTAAAAGTAAATCAAAGTACTCTCAGAGTGACGCTTTGGTGTAGTACAGTAAGGAGAGCCTTTCCTCCCAGAAGCAAGAGAACCTGGATTCAAATCCTACTTCTAGCACACACTATCTATATGCATGAACAACTTAACACCTTAGTGGCCCATGTGGCTTTCTAAGAGTTTAAGTTGTAAAGAAGGTGAATTGGCTTAGGAATTTCCTTTCCCCAATGCTCCCTATACTGGTGAAATTATGGGTCTCATAAGACAAATAAATAAATGTTGTCAGTGAGAGAACAGAGTGAGAAAACAAAATCAGAAGAATCACAGTATAAGAAATAAGAATAGTCATTCTGATTAGGAAATAACCAAGGACCTCCAGATATAAAAAAGAGAATGAAATAGTCAAAAATATCCTAGGTTCAGAAATGGAATAAGGACTAGGAACCAGGAACCTTGTCTGAAAACTCTGTTTTTTATGACTGTACTCCTTCAACAGCTTGCAAAAGAAAGTTATGAGCATCTTTACGTAAAGTAGTTTCTCAAAATATGATGTTGCCAGATTTTTAGCGGAAGTAATCTCCTCCTTCCCATCCCATCTTGTTGTTGACATTGCTGGTGATGTTTTCAGGTGCTCTGGTCTCAGGCTGATACTCAGGGTTTCTATCACCGCTTCCCCATGGGCTAGAGCTACCATATTGTCCCACCATTGAACAGAGACTATATCTTATGTGGCTTGCCCCTGGCATGATTGGTAGTGCTTGCTCTGGGCTCCAGAATTGTTACTTATGGCTTTACCTAGACTACATGTTTAATGTTTCTGTAGGCAGCTAAAATCAACACTCAATATTGGGAAGAACAAAGCATTTGGCACAATGGTGCCTTATTTCTAACTTGTATTCATGTGACAGTTATGAGGATATAAAGTAGCCTAAGAAAAACATATAAGCATTCTATTGCAGCTAGTTAAGTAGCACATGCTATTAAAATAATGTGCTACTTGAGAATCTTAAATTTTTTATAGCCCAGGATATTTGGCAAAGATGAATTGTAACTCTTCACTGGAATCCTTGAAAGTTAAATTTTCTGTGCTTCAGTTTTAGAATACATTTATAGATGCTATAATCTTGGATGGACTATGTAAATGGAACTAGTTCTTTTCTTCTACTATGTGTAGTACATTTTGCGGGTGGTGGCTGGTTAAATGTGTAGGCAAAGGATAACTCAGCTGCCCTCTAGCACTTGAATGCTTAGTATTGCACAATCAGGGAATCTGGTGTCACATTAAGGCAATTCTTATAATATAATCAAAGTTCTGATGTTGTACTATCCTTTAGATGAAACAAACTAATGAAATGTATTGACCCTCCTTGTGCACTTCTGAAGCAAAATGACTAAGCGACATTGAGGCAACATGAAATACATTGACATTGATTGTGAAGTCTGCATTCCCGGAGTCACTTTGGTGCCTGATTAAAGTGTCACATTGACAATATAGCCCCTTTTGAACAGGAAATTAATACTAGCCTGGTGGCAAAGAATGTTCTTCCAGACTGAAACTTGTATGATCTCTAATCTTCCTCAGAAAAGATTGACCGTATCTAGCACCCTGGCAGGGCTTAGCATTTTTGTGACGATTACAGAAGAATAATCAGAAGTGGCATCACTCTAATTATTTTTAATGGGACATGTAAGATTTTCTTTTCCTGGTTCTGCATAACCCTAGAACGATCAGGCAGGGAGAAAATTGGATCTCTGTCTATAGAGGAAGTGCCTTTCCAAATTTTATTTGTCAACTATAGGGTAGGGGTGAAAAGGATATCAATAGAGAGTGCCTGAAGGTCAGAGTAGGATTTAGTGATGGACAAGCAGAAAAGCAGCCTCTCTAATGGGAGGATCATTCTGGCCATAGCAATGGTAGTTGGCTAAACTTTGGGGACTCTCAGGACTAGATACAGCCAAAGACGAATATATTCTATTTCATCCTGACCAATTGCAGGTTTCCACTAAGAGTAAACATTAGAATAGATATTTAATTCAAAAACTAGGTGATTAAAATTACCCTTGTCTTAAAACAAACATTAAGATCATTTATATTTTTTATATGACAGGAAAAAAAGACTACTGATTTTGTAGTTCCATTAATGGGCTATTGCACTGGGGATTTAAACATTAACTTCCACTGGCAAATGAGTTCACCTTTGTTGAGAATACAGATGGACTGCTTTTCTAGAATTCAGAGAGGAAAAAATAAAAGAACTTGCTAGATAAAAGATCAAAGAGTGGAAACACCTGGTTTTCTACCCCTACTTGCCCCTTTCACATGAAGGATGTTATTACTTTAGGTTTCAGCTTTCCCTCTGCTTCATTAATTTCCCTTCTATGTTGCTTAATAATTCACCCACTGGACAATAGCATGCTGACATTATCAGCATTGGTAGATAAGTAACTATGGCACTGTGCAAAGTTGTTTTTTTTAAATACCTTTTCCCCCTGTATTAGAGAAGGTATAAACATGCGTAGATAGGAGGGAGGAGATAGGTGGGGTGGATTTGTATCTGCTTCTGTCTTTAGGCATGTTTAAAGGTAGTAAGATCAAGAGGATGGACACCCAAGCCTGACGTCCTCCTGACAGATGTAGTGACTCACAATCAGTATGTTGTTATTGCTTTGTGTACCATGCCCATTATGTTGGCCTTTGCTTCTGTGATTTCTCTTCCCTGCTGCCCTACATCATTGGAGAATAAGTTCCTTTTCCATCTGTGGCTGGCCTCCTCTCTTGTCCCTTGCCTGCAGGAATATCTTTTGTTATGATTTGATATGTTTTAGTCATGCTGTGCCATAGTAATAAGAACAAGAGGGTGGGAACCAAGATTTCAACTGCCCTTCGTTGCCATGGCTCACCTTCATGAAGAATTGTTGATTTGGAAGCCCGGCTGCTGTTTGGCCTTCCGTTCCTCTTTATAATTCTCCTTCCCTGCTGAATTACCTAGCAAACAATGTCTACTCTTTATTTCTAAACTCACACTTCCACCCACATAGAGCTCCTTTTTTTACTCACTAATAAGCAAAACTTGAAAAACAGAAATCTAAGGACTTTGTCTTGTTTTGGGTTGTTTTTTTAAAAAAAATTGTTAGTGAGGATGTTCAGTGTTATAAGGTATATTGGTCTCTCCATTCTGTCATCCAAGAGCCTCAGAAGCAGTTATATAAGCCAGTTATTCTTTCTGATGATTTTGTTTTTAAATATTGAGACCGTGGTGATGAGGTCCCTAGGGGCTTTTGTGAATAATGTCCCTAAGCAGTCTGAGGATCATTTTCAGCTTTCATCTATAAAAATTTATTTGAGCATAGCAATTAACTTTGCCAATCTCTACACAAAAATAGAATGTAATTTCTTCGCATTTTGTTAACTTTGGGCTTTGTAAAATTTCATAGCCATTATCATTTCTATTCTCTCCCACATTTCCTCAAGAGGAGTCCTCTAAATTCCCTTTTTGTGAATATAATAAAATTTAAAATTTTTGTCCAAAAATTTGTTCTTAAATTTAACTACTCAAATTTTTAAGAAATGTTTTATTGATGATTGTTTAATAAAATAAAACATGTTGCTTCCCAAATGACTGTCCTGCCCCAGTAGTATTTTCTCTTATAACAAAGAAGTGAAGCTAAGAAAAATAAACTAATACGCTGGCCATGCCTAAAATCCCATACCTCTCTGTTGTGAAGAGGGATGCATGTTTTTACCATCAATCCTCTATAGCCAAGTTTGGCCTTTGTTATTGAGCAGAATTCTGATAACTTTCAGTGTTGTTTTTCCTTTACATTGTTATGATCATGGTTTAAATGATCACAAGAGAACTTGGTTCTGCTTGTCTCTCTCTGCATCTGTTCATATAAGTCTTCAATTGTTTCCCTGAATTTTTAATTTTTGCCATTTTTATAGAACAATAAAATCTAATTAGCCATTGCCAGACTTGTGAGCACCCTCTTTGTTTACATTTTCTGTTCTTATTAAGGATTAATAAAGTAAGAATTTGTAGTGAAGGATTATCACACAAAGGGAAGAAATTCACCATCTTCATGGTGATTAATTATGTTAGATATTAGAAAGAACTTGTTTCCATATTAAACTGTGATACTAAGGGAGTATGTGACATTTCCATGATTGGAGATCCTTCAAGGCATAATGGATAACCATCTGCCTGAAACAGTATTCCAAATTTGCCAATTAGCAAGGGACTAAATTAGCATAGAGCCTTTTAGCTCCAGGTACCTAAATTCTATCTTGATTTTAAATATCTCTTCTTAAAGGGATTAAAATTGATGGTCTCTCACAGGAAGACAGAAACTTCTCTTTAGTAAAAGGGACAAACATAAACAGAAGCTATGAAAGATGGAGAAGTGCGGACTTAGTTTGGGGTATTGTGAAAAGAAAGCAAACATCTGGGTACCTCAGGAAAATTTCTTTTCTTCATTATGTTGTAAAGAAAGACATAGGCTTTCTCAGCTAGATAAAATACAATACAATCCAGGTATCTGGTAACCTTAGAAATGAGTGTGGTGTTTTTATGTAGTATTGGGACCATAAAAATGTTTTGACTATTCCCTCTGAAGGTCAATCCTTCTGTTGCATTTGTTTAATACATTTAGCATATCTTCATCAATTTCAGAATTGAGAATGACTAGAATGGGGTCCTAAAGTTATTATACAACACTTCCCTCTTTAAAAAAATCATCATGTTTTCTTCCTTTCTCTCTGTGAAAAAAAGCAGTGGAGAAAGAGTAGCCCTCTGGTGTTGCTAAAAGCAATTAGAATTAGACTGCCATTTCTATTATATGTTTTGCTATGTGATGCCCAACATAGGCACTGTCATTCGGATATAGGTATGCCCTTGTGAGGGTCTACATCATTATATATTTGGGACAATTCACCTGGAAAGGTGGCTATTCTATCTTTATAATGCTTCCCCTTAGGCACTCAAAGGGGCTTTCTTGGAAGGGTCACTAACACTCACTGATTGCTCTTATAAGCAGTCCCCAGAGCAACGGATCTTCTGTAGTTTTCTTTAATGGAGTCGGGATGATGAATTTACATCTATATATCAGAAACATTGTCTTCTGCCCTACATTACTAATGTCAGAAAATTGCCACTATATAATTCATCAAAGTATTTCTATAGACTCTCTCCTTTATTATCTTTTCTCTTGCAAACTGTATAATTTGCCTTCATTCTATGTCAAGAAGGGGAACTTTAATCTTGCCTGGCTACAGACGATGGGTCTTTGCACATTAAAGGGACTGAGGAGAAGGTAGCCACTGCAGGCTGAAGGAAAGGTACAAAATAGCAGGAATCATCAGTCATATTGTGATGGCTATAACCACTGGACAAAAACATTTCCAGGGTTATAGCTTAAAAAAATGGCCCTGGAATATTTGTGACAAAAATGGAGAGCCTGTTTATTCATAGGATGATATTTTTCTTCAGAATCACTATCCCATAATATTTGTTGATCTTTTAAAACAAAAAAAATCTTCCCCCTTTCTTCTATCATTCTTTGTGAACTTTAATAACAGAAGATAATAGGAAAGAAAGGTCTGATAATATAATCTCAGTGCATTTCCATCCCAATAGCATAATGGACGCTGGTAAATGACAGACTACCTTTATTGATTTCGGAATCCCCAGGCTTTGATGTTTGGATATTTACTCTACTGTTCCCATGGAGTTTGCTCTTATGGTTCTAGTATATGGCTAATTGAAGTTCATAATTCAAATACTGATGCTGACAGGTATCCCAAAAGTAGTCATCAGATGGGACATCAATAATCATGCATGTAGTCCACAAGTGCATTTAAACTGTAAGTTGCATAGTATAGTTAACATTTAAAAAAACGAGGCTTTGAATGCTGTTGTTAAAGCATTTGGATGACTTTTGAAAATTGATGCAAGTAATGCTCATGAAAGTTAATTTACCTTGTTTTACTTATATTGAACTACACAGGGAAAGAATGCCTTGTTGAGAATGTCAATGTCATCTATAATCAAATGGGACAAAGTCACCAGGAGCAAATGTTTTCTTACAAAGCTGTAATATTTCTATTCCTAATAATAGCTAACATTTATAAAGCACATTTAGGTTTGTAAAATGCTCTCTATGTATTATTTCATTCAATCTTATAACAAACCTGATTTTCTGATCCCCATTTTTCACATGAAGAAATTTAGCAAAATTAAATTATTTGATTAGGGTCACACATGATTAAGTGCATAAAACAGAATTAGAACTCAATCTTTCTGACTTCCATGCCAACACTCTGGCCACTACAACTCACTACCCCTCTTCTAAGTGAGAAGCGTGTGTGTACATCAATATTGTAAGTGGATATGAGTATACTGGGGCAAGGCAGGGTATACCAGAAAGTTTAAGGGGAAAAGGAAGAAAAGATTCATCTTTCAGGATATTCTAGATATGTGGATACTTTTTTGTCAATATTATCTTGAGCTTACTTCAAAGATATTTCCTCCGTTAGCTTTGAGGGTAAATGAAATTCTAATAAGTGAATTTGTGAAGCAGTATGGGTGGATATTCAATTCAAAACAACAAATATTTATTACTTGCCTACCATGTCTCAGGTGCTGTGATAAGCGCTGGGTATATATAAAGACCCAGAAGATAGTCCCAAACCTCAAAGAGCTTACAGTTCAACGGAGGAGACAAATACATACAAAGCAACCTATAAACCAGATGAATAGGAAAGAATCAATAGAAGGAAAGCACAAGAATTAAGAAGCGTTAGGGAAGGCTTCCTATAAAAGGTAAGATTTTAGTTGTGGTTTAAAGGAAGTCAAACAGATCAGTAGTCAGAGTGGAGGTGGCAGCATTTTCAAGGCATGGGAGACAGCCAGAGGAAAAGCTTGGAGCTGAGAAATGGAATATGTTGTTCATGGAACAGCCAGGAAGCCAGTGCCACTAAATCAAACAGTACATGTCAGGTCAGGAAGACATATCTAGGTTCAAGTCTTCCATCTCACACCTACTTGCTGTGTGGGGAAGTTAATTTACTTCTTAATGCTTCAAGGCAATACTCTCAAATTATAAGTTACAAGAGAATTGCCCATCTGCATTGGTGGAAAAATTTCTCATATAGTTTACTTCACTGATGAAATCATTTTGATGGAAAACAAACAAACCTGAATCCATCCCTTGGGTTGAATGAGTATCTAGAAGGGTGTATGTTAAAATAAAAATATATTAACTGAGATGATTAATTCATTAATAACTTATCATATCAAATTAATCCCTAAACACTCACTAGGTCCCATCCATCAATTCCTTGAGCCAGTATTCTATATCTCTCGTCTGTTTCTCAGGCAAACTCCTATCTATATTTGGTATCCACACTTCTTCCCCTCTTCATCTTTTCTAAGCCTTCAGTAATCAGTCTTCTTTCCTCATCATTCAAATGAAACTGTTCTCTGCAAAGTTAGCATTGATCTCTTAATTTTGAAATCTAATGTCAATTCTTAAACTTTTTGACCTCTGAAGCATTGGACACCTCTTCTCTCTTTTCTAGGTTTTAATGTCATTTCTAGTTCCTGGTTCTCCTACTAACTCTCTGACCCCTTCTTATCAGTCTCCCTTGATCATTCATTATTTATTCTAAGCCCATTTACTGAGGTTGTTTCATGAGTCTCTGTCTCTGTGTCTGTCTGTCTATTCACTCAGGTTTTTTTTTTTTATTAGGAATGTTTGAAGGTCCTCTATTTCATTAAACATTCACCTTTTCCCCTGAAGGATTATTCTCAGCTTTGTTGGGTAGACTTCTTTGTTGTAATCCCAGCTCCTTTGCCTTCCAGCATATGATATTCCAAGCCCTCCAAACCTAAATGGAAGTGGCTAAAATCTTGTGGCAACATGATATTCGAACTGTTTATTTTTGGCTGCTTGCAATATTTTCTCCCTGATCTGGAAGCACTAGAATTTGGCTATAATATTCCTGGGAGTTTTCATTTTGGATCTCCTTCAGATGTGATCAGTGGATTCTTTCAATTTCTATTTTATCTTCTGGTACTAGGACATTCAGGCAGTTTTCCTTTATAATTTGTTGAAATTTGATGTTTAGGCTCTTTTATATCATGACTTTTAGGAAGTCCAATAATCCTTAAATTATCTCCCCTTGATCTATTTTTCAGGTCAGTTGTTTTTCCAACATTTTCTTCTTTTTTTATTCTTTTGATGTTGTTTTATTGTTTCTTGATGTCTCATGGAGTCATTAGCTTCCATTTTCCCAATTCAAATTTTTAAGAAATTGTTATCTTTAGGTAGTAGAGGTCTTGTACCTTTTTTTCTATTTGACCTATTCTACTTTTTAAGGAGTTCTTTTCTCCAGTGAATTTTTGTACCTCTTTTTGTATTTGGCTAATTTTGCTTTTTAAGGAGTTTTTCTCTTCAGCAGGTATTTGTGCCTCTTTTGCCATTTGATCAATTCTGTTTTTCAAGGTTTTATTTTCTTTAGTATTTTTGTGCCTTTTTGTCCAATCTGTTCACTCCCTTTTCATAATTTTCTTGCATCACTCTTATTTCTTTTCCCAATTTTTCCTCTACCTCTCTGATTTTGAAGCCATTGTATACATGTTTTCCTGCTTCCATTTACTTCACTCTACATCAGTTCATACATCTTACACTTCTCTGTATTTTTCATAATTGTCATTTTTTAGAACACAGTCATATTTGATTTTGAAGTTTATTTTTGGTCAAGATCGTTCATCAGCACATAGAGCTTCCAGAGAGGAAATCATCTACTAATGCTTATTATCACTTGTTCAACTTACAATCTAACAGATTTGGGCAAATAGGGATGTACTGAGAGGTCAGGTTACTTAGCCAGAGTCAGAAAGGAAGGATGTGTCTGAGAGGGAGAGACCAGTTGTCTGTTAACAATTTTATCCTCAATATGTGAATTATTATCATTTGTATATAAATTTATCAATTATTTATCAACTTCATGGATGCTTTTCATGACTTACCATTAGAAGAAAAGATCCACAAGAGATCAGGCTTAGTGTCAACAGACAAATCATAGACTGTGAGGACTGGAAGGATCAATGAAGTCACTTAGTACAACCCCTGGATTTTATAAGTGAGACTGAGACCCAGAAATAAATGCACTTATATATTTGTTCTGCAACTATTGTGTAAATGGCTTCCTGGGATCATAAAGAATACTATTAGCTAGGTGATATAATGGATAGAGTAATGAACTTGATGTCAGAAAGAGCTAAATTCAAATTCTACCACAAATATTTCCTTGGCTGTGTGACTGTGAGAAAGCCACAATATTTCTCAGTCTCAGTTTCTTCATTTGTAAAGTGCAAATAATTTCATTTAACTACCAAGGTTGTTGTGAGAAACACATGAAATAACATATATAAAACATAAATTCTAGTTATTATTATTATAGTCATTATCATTGTTATAGTGCAGAGCCACAGTGAGAAGCCAGGAGCCATGTCTCCCAATTTATTTCCCTCTACTGTGCATCATTGTATGGGAAAGAAGAAACACATGCAAATAAAGACATGAGTTCCAGTCAAAATATATAAAGAGGTTTTGAAAGTTTCTTCCCTGGGGCCATTCACACAAGCCTCTTGGTTTAGGTCACTACCCCTTGTGTGGCTGCCAAGTTCTCTGCTTGAGTACAACTGCTCATCAGTGCCTCATGTGAGGAAAAGTCATTTCCCTCTCCTGCTTGTAAGATAAATAAGAATTTAAAAAGTGATTCACTTGAAAGGGTCTACATATTTCTTCTCATTTCATGCCCTTGCTTGCTTCAAGCTTGTTGCTCTGATATTTTTTGAGACTCAGAACACGTGGGGTATTTCAAAACACCAACTATTGGAGATAAAACTGCTCTGGGCCTACGGCACAAAATGTAGAGCTACATGAAAGCAAAATAGGATGAGAGCTTTTCAATCAATTTGATGAAAAATTTAAGTTAATTAAAAGAATACTCTATTTTTCCCTAGAAGGCGACACTGATCTTTATTATTAATGCACGCCAGTGTTTCATAACTGTGCATAATAATGGCCTGTAACATCAGGCACAATTTCATCCAGAGCCTAATTTGTTACAAAATCTTTTCTGGTATTCTTCAAGCATGGCCTTTGCCATTGCCTCCCTCATGCTCTTGGGCTAATTCCCAATTCCTAAAGGATATCTTACTTTATGCTTTCACCTGAGAATTAATTTACTAGATTGTTTTTAACTTTAAAGCTTTAAAAAATCATCTAGAGAATTTTTAATTTACTTTCATTTCCTTTTTTATGCTTTATTTTCTATTAATAGAAATGGCACCAAGGCTTCATATTCATGCAACCTCATTGTATTCTGTAAGAGCACATCTAATCTCTGTTCAGGAGATTGAAGGATTGCATTTGTTTTGGGCAAATGATCAAGTTTATATGAAAAAAATAGAAATAACATACAAATCAGATAGTTAGGGCACATGTTAGATTGAGCTTTGGAATCAGAATTTGGAATCATAAAGATCTGAGTTTTAATCCTCTTTAAGATACTCAGTAGCTGTGGAACCCTGGGCAAGTCACTTAACCTCTCTCATTCTCAGTTTCCACATGTATTAAGAATAGTAACTACCTCACATGGACATTGTAAGTATCAAACAAGATAACATGTAAAATGCTTTATCAATCTCAAATGTTAGTTACTAAATATAAATATGTGTATATGAAAGTATATATATATATATAAATATATGTATCCATCTGAGTAATAATTCATAGAATATTAAATATAAAAATACACAATCAGGACAAGTTCTATCCGAACACTATCAAAAAGATGACACGATGGTAATATATGACTAATAGTATTTATTGAGTTCCTCTGATATATTCTGTTAGGTGCTCTATGGGATACATGCAAATACACTTTGATATATGACTACATCTTTCGATGAACTTACATATTTCATTGGGAAAATAAGCCATATACTCATAAAACAAAGAATAATACAAGATTGTGTATTACAAAGGGACCATATGATTGGTATAAACTATTAAATAGTATAGGGAAAGGTAGTATGGTTTAGTTTAAAGAACACTGGACTGAAAATCAGGTTTGTTTTCTAATCCAGTCTCTTTTGGTAGTGTCTTATAACACCATGGCAAAGTCAATTCACCTCTATAGGACTTTTCCCATATGTGAAAGGAGTGGGGTCAGACTAGGTGATCTCTAAGGGTTTTCCTAGTGGTAAAATTCTGTAACATCATTACTCTCACTATCACCACCACCATCATGGCAACAACTAACAATTATATAGTACTTACCAATTTTCTTTTTTTTTAAATTTAATGTATGATTTTCTCCAAATCAAGGATAGGATTTAATCAATTGGTTTTAAATTATGTTACATAATTTATGGTCAGAATGCTCTAGCTATTGGTTTTTGAGTTGAGCTATAAGAAATTTCAATTTTTAATTTTTTTGTGCTAATGTTAAAAGTTGGTGTTTCATGGGGCCATTATGGAAAGTTATACTCCAAGAAGAAGATGCTGTTGCTATTTCTGTTTTACCGATGAGAAAACTGGTGGGGGGGATAGAGATTAAATAACTTGCCATGATCGCAGAGTTAGTAAGTGTCTGTGTTCCCTTCTATGTATCCCTTGTATGAAATACTAGACAAGTGTTAATCCAGCCTCTGCTTAAAAATGTTTAATGAAGGGAAGGGAAAAGAAAAGAAAGGAAGGGAAAGGAAAGGAAAGGAGAGGAAAGGAAAAGAAAGGAGAGGAGAGGAAAGAAGAGAACAGAGGAGAGGAGAGGAAAAGGAAGAGGAGAGGAGAGGAAAGGAGAGGAGACTAGAGGAGAAGAGAGGAGAGGAGGGGAGGGGAAGGGAGAGGAGAGGATAGAAGAGAGAGTAATAAGAGACATGGAAAAAAATTATAGAGTGGAAGAAAATTTGACTGAGAAGCAAAAGGCAACACTGTCAAAAGAACACCTGAATTCTATATAAACCAAAGTGAATGACCTTATAAATGACTTAAAGATAGGTTACTATGAGGTAACTTGAGTCATATATCTTCCAGAACAAAACATGACAAATTTAAAAAAATACTGACTATAATACTACAGGGAATAATACAATCTATCTTTCTAATAACTATAAATAAACAATATAACATTAAAAAAACAGAAACCACAGATTCTTGCTCCAGATTGGAGGAGAGACTCAGAAAGACTGTAAACTCCAAAACGAAGTTATTACATACCACAATTTCCTTAAAAAACAACAACAGTGATTTGAATAGCATAGTATTATTTCACATTCATGAGAGAACAGAGAAGAGAATGTAATTAATGCTCCATGTACTAACACTCTTAGTAAGCTAAAAGTTAATCAGTATGTTTCATGAGAGAGAATAACAAAGTGGGAACTTGTGTTACTGGGGATAAGTTAAGCAAAAGAATTGATGCGAAGCTTTCCAAGTCTATTGGTGGAAAGGGAAGAAATAACCACCCAACAAAAGCATAAGATTAAAGGAAAGATAAGACAAAAAACACTCACAAGAAGGGCCAAGGATGAAAGCATTAAGAAAGGAGTGTCTTCTCTTCCCCCAAATTATAAAAGGAAAGAGTTTTACTAAAGAGCTCTTCTATGGGACAGGGGGATAAATATTTAACAAGAAATAATCCCTTAATATATTTTATCTGCATGTTAGGGTATCATTTTCTCTAAGAAAATGTTGTGAATGCTTGGAACAACTCATCCCCAAAGAGAAAATATGTATCACGGAAATTATCAAAAAGAGAGGAAAAGGTACTGATTCAGAGAAAGCACATATCACCAACTGATTAAAACTCTAAGATTTGAGCATCGAGGAATATCTTAATAAAACCACAGAATTTGACTGTCAATCACCAACCATTTACCACGCACCTGTTACATGTTAGGCACAGTGTCAAATGAGAAGATTTAAAGCAAAAAGCAAATTATTTCCTCCCCTCAAGGAGCTCTTATTATAACGTGGGAAACAACAATAATTCAAGAACAATTTGAAATTTGTCTTTTTTATCCCTAGTATGTAGCAAAATGCATTGTGTATATTAGTAGATTAATAAATGCTTGCTGTTTTTATTATTTACTTGAGCCAGACAAGAATTCTATGGAAGGAGTAGGTAGGGATGTGTTGCAATTAGCATCACTGGAAGGAGCATCTGAATCAATGTTACAACATATCCATTGCAGTATTTGTCTTTACCTAAGTTGTTTCCCCTTATCCTCAAGTTCTATGCCAATGAAGCATCTTAGCAAAGCTAACTTAAACTGTCCCTGTGTCTGACATTGTATACCTTATTATACCTTTGTTGTCCTCTACCTTCTTAACTGCGATAAGAGAAGTATTTCATTGTTACTACTGTAGAACTGAGTCACTACAATTCTGCAGTGTTCAACCACCTTTTTGTCTCATTATCATTGAGGCTATTGCCATCTTGCACATTTTTTCTCCTTTTTTTCTGCTTGGTTCTTCCTACCACTTAATACAACTCATTCCATATTTCTTTGAATTCCTGATTTTCATTATTTTTGTTACAGTCGTATTCCATCACATTTATATACAATAGGGTTTAGTCATGTACCAGTTAAATAACACTATGGGATTTGTAGGGGGTTTTTTGTTTGTTTTTTTTGCTGTCACAATTCATGTTACAAAATATTATTCAAATCCTCATCATAACACTTATTAACATATAGTCAGTCATATGCTAGTTTCAGATTCTTGGAGCCTCAGTTTACTCACATATAAAAAGGGAAACTGTAAGGATCAAATGGATTAATATAAAAATCTATATTAAATATTGGTTATTATTTTTCAATCATTCTTGGAAAACAGTCTAAGACTCAGCTGTATTTTTAAACACAACTTATTCTTTTTTTTAATTTAAATTTATTTATTTAATGTATTTAGTTTTCAGCATTGATTTTCACAATAGTTTGAATTACAAATTTTCTCCCCATTTCTACCCTCCCCCCCACTCCAAGATGGCATATATTCTGGTTGCCCTGTTCCCCAGTCAGCCCTCCCCTCTATCACCCCACTCCCCTCTCATCCCCTTTTCCCTTCCTTTTTTGTAGGGCAAGATAAATTTCTACGCCCCATTGCCTGTGCATCTTATTTTTTAGTTGCATGCAAAAACTTTTTTTTTTGTTTTTGAACATCTGATTTTAAACCTTTGAGTTCCAAATTCTCTCCCCTCTTCCCTTCCCACCCACCCTCCCTAAGAAGTCGAGCAATTCAACCTAGGCCACATGTGTATCATTATGTACAACCCTTTCACAATACTCATGTTGTGAAAGACTAACTACATTTTGCTCCTTCCCAACCCATCCCGCTTTATTGAATTTTCTCCCTTGACCCTGTCCCCTTTGCAAAGTGTTTGTTTTTGATTACCTCCACCCCCATCTGCCCTCCCCTCTGTCATCCCCCCCCTTTTATTTTTTTTTATCTTCCTCCCTCTTCTTTCCTGTGGGGTAAGATACCCAACTGAGTATGTATGATATTCCCTCCTCAGGCCAAATCTGATGAGCTCAAGGTTCACTCATTCCCCCCTCACCTGCCCTCTCCCCTCCTCCCACCGAACTGCTTTCTCTTGCCACCTTCATGCGAGATAGTCCACCCCATTCTATCTCTCCCTATCTCCCTCTCTCAGTATGTTGCTCTCTCATCCCTTAATTTCATTTTATTTCTTTTAGATATCTTCCCTTCATCTTCAACTCACCCTGTGTCACACATATATATACACATAGAGATATACATACACATTCACTTATGTATATGCATAAACATATATACATATATATATATATATATATATATATATATATATATGAATATTCCCTTCAGCTACCCTAATACTGAGGTCTCATGAATCATACATGTCCTCTTTCCATGTAGGAATGTAAACAAAACAGTTCAACTTTAGTAAGTCCCTTGCAATTTCTGTTTCTTGATTACCTTTTCATGCTTCTCTTGATTCTTATGTTTGAAAGTCAAATTTTCTATTCAGTTCTGGTCTTTTCACTGAGAAAGCTTGAAAGTCCTCTATTTTATTGAAAATCCATATTTTGCCTTGGATCATGATACTCAGTTTTGCTGGGTAGGTGATTCTAGGTTTTAATCCTAGCTCCATTGACCTCCAGAATATCGCATTCCAAGCCCTTTGATCTCTTAATGTAGAAGCTGCCAGATCTTGGGTTATTCTGATTGGGTTTCTACAATACGCAAATTGTTTCTTTCTGGCTGCTTGCAGTATTTTCTCCTTGATCTGGGAGCTCTGGAATTTGGCAACAATATTCCTAGGAGATTTCTTTTTGGGATCTATTTGAGGAGGCGATTGATGAATTCTTTCAATTTCTATTTTGCCCTGTGGCTCTAGAATATCAGGGCAGTTCTCCTTGATAATTTCTTGAAAGATGGTATCTAGGCTCTTTTTTTGATCATGGCTTTCAGGTAGTCCAATAATTTTAAAATTATCTCTCCTGGATCTATTTTCCAGGTCAGTGGTTTTTCCAATGAGATATTTTACATTGTCTTCCATTTTTTCATTCCTTTGGTTCTGTTTTATAATATCCTGATTTCTCATAAAGTCACTAGCTTCCACTTGCTCCAATCTAATTTTTAAAGTAGTATTTTCTTCAGTGGTCTTTTGGACCTCCTTTTCCATTTGGCTAATTCTGCCTTTCAAGGCATTCTTCTCCTCATTGGCTTTTTGGAGCTCTTTTGCCATTTGAGTTAATCTATTTTTTAAGGTGTTGTTTTCTTCAATGTATTTTTCAGTATTTTTTTGGGTCTCCTTTAGCAAGTCATTGACTTGTTTTTCATGGTTTTCTCGCATCCTTCTCATTTCTCTTCCCATTTTTTCCTCTACTTCTCTAACTTGCTTTTCCAAATCCTTTTTGAGCTCTTCCATGGCCTGGGACCAGTTCATGTTTTTCTTAGAGGCTTTTGTTGTAGTCTCTATGACTTTGTTGTCTTCTTTAGGCTGTATGTTTTGGTCTTCTTTGTCACCAAAGAAAGAATCCGAAGTCTGAGACTGAATCTGGGTGTGCTTTCGCTACCTGGCCATATTCCCAACCAACTAACTTGACCCTTGAGTTTTTCAGTGGGGTATGACTGCTTGTAGACTAACGAGTTTTATGTTCCCCATTTGGGGGGGAGGTGCCAGCTCTGTCACCCCAGCACTCCTTCCCCAAGAACCCCCAGCCCGAACTGGGCTTAGATCTTCAGCAGGCTCTGCACTCCTGCTCTGATCCGCCACTTAATTCCTCCCACCAGGTGGGCCTGGGGCCAGAAGCAGCAGCAACTGTAGCTGCCCCACCTCCGCTGCCCCCGGGGCTGGAAGTCGAACTGCGAACTCCTTCCACTCCCGCAGCTTTTGCCACTAACCTTCTCTGCAGTCTTTGGTGTTTGTGGATTGAGAAGTCTCGTAACTGCCGCAACTCACTGATTCAGGGTGCTAGGGCATGCTCTGCCCGGTTGCTGGTCTTGGTCCACGCTGCTCAGGCTGGGCTCTGCTGCACTCCGTTCCCAGCTCCCAGCTCCCAGCTCCGTGCAGGATAGACCTCACCCAGAGACCATCCAGGGTGTCCTGGGCTGGAGCCCTGCTTCCCTCTGCTGTTCTGTGGGTTCTGCCGTTCTAGAATTGGTTCAGAGCCATTTTTTTATAGGTTTTTGGAGGGGCTCGGCAGGGAGCTCAAGCTGGTCCCTGCTTTCCAGCTGCCATCTTGGCTCCGCCCCCCTCAAATCAAACACAACTTATTCTTAAATATGAACTGAACCACAGTCCAGCCCCTACTTACTTATTTAACCAGATGTGAACAGGTGGCCTCAAGTAATCCTATATTAATAATATTTATTAGAGGATTAAGTGATCACTTGTCAGTCACAGCTACAGAAGACTGGACCCTGGAGGTTGTCTGTTTGCAAGATCTGAGACAAGTTCCTGGAGTCACTTTTTCAATGATTCACCCATTCTCTTTCTGCCTACCTCCAGGGATTTTGTGGGTTCTCCCCCTCTACAAATACACAGACCATAAGCAATGCAATGTATTAAACTTTGTAGGATACAATAAATAAAGGATTCATTTTATCCCTTTCCAATAAATTGAAAACATATGTGTTTGTGCTTGATGAAAAAAGAAGAGGGGAAGGTAAGACATTGTGCAAGTTGAAATATGTGACATGATGCTTCTGAAGCTGCCCACAAAGCTAAGGTGTAAGGAAAGAACAGCAAATGTTGTGGCCAAGAATAACAAAGTACAGTATTTTAAAACAGGGGCCATCATTTCGGTATAAGCTTTACATCACACCTGTGAATGGCCATTTGTCAACTCTTAAAATGGGATGGTGGTGGTGGAAATGATCATTTTCCTGTGACAAGTATCTGGGCCTGAAATTGTGGTTAATAATGAAAATTTATTTGACAAAAGAGCAGCAGAGACCGCCTTCAAAGGTTTAAGTTTTAAATTCATTCAATGACATGGAGCTATTCTTATGTGATAGATAGGATTAATATGGATGGAGTTTGGATAAGAGGAGTGAAATTCCAAAAAGGGAATTCCAGCTTGAATGGTGTGACAAAGGAAAGAATACACACATACATACGTATTGTATATACACAATACATACATGTAATAATATAGGCATGTCATACATACATGCATATACACACATATACACATGGCATGCCTATATGCACATATGTGTATATGTATAGTCATATGTGTACATGTAGATAGATAGATAGATAGAGAGATAGATAGATAGATAGATAGATGTTAGTGGGTGTTACATGGGTAGAAAAGAGGACAGTAAGTAGACTAGGTTGGCCAAAACAGAGTACAATGGTTAAAACCCTAGAAAAGGGGTTAAAAGTCAGCTCTACCATATATTAATTATGTGACCTCATGCAAGTTATATAATTGTATGAGATCTTCTACCAAAGGCTAGAGCAACCCCACCCTTTTTGATATTGGAGAAACTTTCTTTTTCACTTTAGGTGGATCTATACAAGTGTCCAGGGTCATTCCAATACTGAAAAACTTCTAATTTTATGCTTCATTGACACCCCACCCCCATCAAAACAGTGGACAGAATAATACCTGAACTGTCTATTTCAGAATGGTTATAAGAACCAAATGAACTACAATACAGGAGGGAGAAATTGTTATGTCCTTTACAAAATAGAAGTAACACTATTAAAATACTAATATTAATTATATTCTGAGTAAGTTTTCATTTAATTGATAACATACCTCTTTATTTCTCCAACAACATGCACAATACATTATCCGAATTTAACGTTCAATATCTACATATAAATGTACATCTATCTCATAGGATTATACACTGAAACCTGGAAGTGATTTCATAGTTTGTCTTTTCCACCTCTCATTTTATAGATATAAAAACTGAGGCGAAAGGAAATCAAATGACTTGCCCAAGATTGCAAAGATAGCAAACATCAGGAGTAGCAATAGAACTCAGTTCCTCTGAATCCAGAGCTACTATTCTTTCCATTGTACCAAAATCTCACTCTCTCTCCTCCCCTCTCCCACACTCCCCTCCTCTTCTGGAAGTCCTATTAAACTGCCTCATTAAGATGTCAATGAGATTGAATTCTTCAAAAGTATGTCAGAGAAGTCCATGCTGGGAAGGCTTCATCTTTGTCCCAGTCCCATTTATATTCTGAGACCATCATAGCTAAATGTGAATAGTTTGATGAACAGGACCCTGCCCAAAAGGCTTTTACCAAAGAAAATATAAAAGAATACTTAGCTCTGTGAGGCCCCCTTCTGTTCCTTCAATGATGTTGAAGTATTAGTAGAAAGAGAAGAAGGAAAGAAGAATTTCACAGTTTTTAGACCATCAATAAACATTAAAATAACTTAAAATGTGAGGGAGCTACTTGTCCGATGACCAATGACACTACTAGATAAAATGTGACAGTTTAAGTATTTGTGTAAAAACAATTTCTTAAAATAAGGTCTTTATCAAAGAAATTTGCTATAATTTTTTCCAGTTGCCTGTTTTCCTTCTAATTTTGGCCGAAATAGTTTGTTAGCACAAAAGTTTTTTTAATTTAAGATAATTAAAATTAACCATTCTATTTCCCATGATCCTCTCCATCTCTTTTTTGGTCATAAACTCTTCTATTATCCATAGATCTGACAGGGACATTTTCCCTTTATGTTATACATTTCACCTTTATGTTGAAATTATTTAGGAAAAAGCCTTAAAGTTCTATAAAAATGATATTTGTTATTTTTTTCTGGGACAGTCAGTCATCTCACATAGAAGTGTTCAACTTAAGCTAGAGAAAATGTCCACCATGGAAACACTTGAAACTTATGATAAAACATATCACACAGGATAATGAGGTAGAAAATTATTCAAAATAATATAAAGTACAAATTCTAAATTAAGTGACCATATACTTCAATAAGCAGTGGACTTCTGTGGAATTGTAAGCATGGGAAATGTCAATGAAAAATATATCTTGGGATAAACAAATGAAATTAAAGAGGACAAAGGTTTGTAAACTAAAGCAATTTTATACCTATATGTTTTTAATATATTCTTTGAGATGAGAAAGGAGAATAGTTAGATATAAGTGCTAAACAATATTAGAAAAAATAATAAATTTGCTACATCTTATCCAGAAAAAAGACTATAACTAATGTGAAAGCCTTTGTAAAATCAGCTGACTAGGTACAATCAGGTAATCTTTTTTGTTTCTTTGTTGGAGCAAAGATCAAAATCAATGTCAATTAGAAGAAAAGTAAGAATTTATTATTAAAAAAAGAAGAAAAGTAAGAAGAAAATACAGGGTAAAATATTTTTTCAGAAGATCAATTTAAATAAGGTATCTATGCATAAAAATGAAAAATGGATAAAGGAACAGATATTAACATGAGCCATTAGGATTTCCTACAGAAATGAAAATGATGCAAAGCAATTTCAATATGGTTTCCACAGGACCATAGAAACCACTTTAGCAAGGAAATACTTTATCTCTTTGACCTGCTGTAAGATCAAGGGAAATGAAGTCAATTTAGAAAATACACTCATTTATAAACCCTTATGTTAGAAGAAGAAAGAAGACATCAAATTAAGTCAGATCATTGTGAGTAATAACTTTAAGAGTTAGGCTGGAGAGAAAAAAAGAGGACTGATTAAGGAACTAAACATGCATCTAAGATGTTAAGAATACCAAGATATATACCTGGGAGTTGTTTTTTGTTTAGTCATTTCAGTTGCATCTGACTACTTGTGAACCCATTTGGGGTTTTCTTTACAAAGATGCTGGAGTGGTTTGACATTTCCTTCTCCAGCTTATCTTAGAGATGAGAAAACTGAGGTAGACAGTGCTAAGTGATTTGCCCAGGGTCACACAGCTAGTAAATGTTCGAGGCCAGATTTGAACTCAGGAAGATGAGTCTTCCTGTCTCCAGGCCGAGCACTCTTGCCACTGTGCCACCTAGTTGTCCTTAGATATAAACATAAATAAGTACAAAAGAGAAGGTATTGAAAGTTAGGACAGGAAACCAAAAAGACTACAGAAATTATTTTTAAAAATTAAAATCTGGTTCATTATAAATACTAACAAAATTACTAAATCTCTAGCCAATTTGATTTAAAAGTATGGGGAGAAAATAAAATTAAGAGCAAGTGAACAAAGTGAAATCACAATAAAACCAGAAAAAAAATAAAACAAATTATAAGAAACTACTACTGATAGTTGTACACTAACAAAACTAAGAACAGAAAAGAGAAAAGAACACCATGAAAAATATCAAAAACCCCAGATAACAAAAATCCAAATAGAAATATCATAAGTCTAATCTTAGAAGAGGAACTAGGAATAGATATTATGGAAATGATAAAGAGAAACAAAATACTCCCATTCCTGTTAGATTCATGGGAGAATTTTATAAATTTTCTTTCTATCAGGAAGGTCTGGAAGTCCCCTATTTAACTGAAAATCCATCCCCTCACCTGAAAGATTAAGCTCAATTTTTCTGCGTAGTTGATCCTTAGTTGTAATCCAAGCTCCTTTGCCTTGCAAAATATCATATTCCAAGACCTCCATAAACTTTTAAGTCTTTCAACAAATACTACACAAATTATTTCCCAAAATATGTGAAGAGAGTACCTTACCAGATCTTTTCATGAGATAAATAAGTCCTAATAACTAAACTATGGAAAGATAAAACAAAGAATAACTATGATGCAATTGCATTAATGAATATCATTTCCAAACACTTAAATAAAATCCTGTTAAACAAACTATAGCAATACATACAAGAAATCATTCATCATGACAAGGTTAGATTTATGCAAATGATAAAAGAATATATAAACATTAGAAAAATTGTCATTGATCATATTAAAAACTGAAACATCTAAAATCACATGGCTATCTCAATAGATACAGAAAAATAACCTTTGGCAAAGTATAATGCCTATGTTTGCTAAAAAACATACAAAGTATATGAATATAGATCACATTTTTTCTTTTTTTATTTAATATTTTTAGTTTTCAGCATTGATTTTCACAAGAGTTTGAATTACAAATTTTCTCCCCATTTCTATCCTCTCCCCCACTCCAAGATGGCATGTATTCTGATTGCCCCATTCCCCAGTCAACCCTCTCTTCTGTCATCCCACTCCTCCCCATCCCCTTTTCCCTTACTTTCTTGTAGGGCAAGATAGATTTCCATGCCCCATACCTGTATATCTTATTTCCTAGTTGCATGCAAAAACTTTTTTTTTGAACATCTGCTTTTAAAACTTTGAGTTCCAAATTCTCTCCCCTCTTCCCTCCCCACCCACATTCCCTAAGAAGGCAAGCAATTCAACATAGGCCACATGTGTATCATTATGTAAAACCCTTCCACAATACTCATGTTGTGAAAGACTAACTATATTTTCCTCTTTCCTATCCTATCCCACTTTGTTCAATTTTCTCCCTTGACCCTGTCCCGTTTTGAAAGTATTTTCTTTTGATTACCTCGCCCCCCCATCTGACCTCGCTTCTATCATCCCCCCTTTTTTACCTCTTTCCTCCTTCTTTCCTGTGGTGTTAGATACCCAATTGAGTGCGTATGTTATTCCCTCCTCAAGTAAAATCCAATGACAGCAAGATTCATTCATTCCCCCTAACCTTCCCCCTCTTCTCTTCCTTCAGAACTGCTTTTTCTTGTCACTTTTATGCAAGATAATTTACCCCATTCAATCTCTACCCTCTCCCTCTCTCAACATATTCCTCTCTCATCCCTTAATTTGATTTTGTTTTAGATATCATCCCTTCATATTCAATTCACTCTGTGCCCTCTGTGTGTGTGTACATATATATATATATATATATATATATATATGTATATATATATATATATATATATATATATATATATATATATTCCCTTCCTCCACCCTAATACTGAGGTCTTATGAATTATACACACCATCTTTCCATGTAGGACTGTAAACAAGAGAGTTCAACTTTAGTAAGTCCCTTATGATTTCTCTTTCTTATTTACCTTTTCATGTTTCTCTTGATTCTTGTGTTTGAAAGTCAAATTTTCTATTCAGCTCTGGTCTTTTCACTGAGAAAGCTTGAAAATTCTCTATTTTATTGAAAATCCTTATTTTGCCTTGGAACATGATACTCAGTTTTGCTGGGTAGGTGATTCTTGGTTTTAATCCTAGTTCCATTGACCTCCAGAATATCATATTCCAAGCCCTTTGATCCCTTAATGTATAAGGTGCTAGATCTTTTGTTATCCTGATTGTGTTTCCACAATACTCTAATTGTTTCTCTCTGGCTGCTTGCAGTATTTTCTCCTTGATCTGGGAGCTCTGGTATTTGGAGACAACATTCCTAGGAGTTTTCTTTTGGGGATCTTTTTCAAGAGGCAATCAGTGGATTCTTTCAATTTCTATTTTACCCTCTGGTTCTAGAATATCAGGGCAGTTCTCCTTAATAATTTCTTGATAGATGATGTGTAGGCTCTTTTTTTGATCATGGCTTTCAGGTAGTCCAATAATTTTTAAATTATCTCTCTTGGATCTCTTTTCCAGGTCAGTGGTTTTTCCAATGAGATATTTCACATTGTCTTCCATTTTTTCATTCCTTTGGTTCTATTTTATAATATCTTGATTTCTCATCAAGTCATTAGCTTCCACTTGCTCCAATCTAATTTTTAAGGTGGTATTTTCTTCAGGGGTCTTTTGGACCTCCTTTTCCATTCGGCTAATTCTGCCTTTCAGGGCATTCTTCTCCTCATTGGCTTTTTGGAGCTCTTTTACCATTTGAGTTAGTCTATTTTTTAGGTGTTGTTTTCTTCAGTGTATTTTTCAGTATTTTTTTGGGTCTCCTTTAGCAAGTCATTGACTTGTTTTTCATGGTTTTCTCGCATCCTTCTCATTTCTCTTCCCAATTTTTCCTCTACTTCTCTAACTTGCTTTTCCAAATCCTTTTTGAGCTCTTCCATGGCATGAGACCAGTTCATGTTTTTCTTGGATGCTTTTGATGTAGGCTATTTGACTTTGTTGACTTCTTCTGGCTGTATGTTTTGGTCTTCTTTTTCACCAAAGAAATATTCCAAAGTCTGAGTCTGAATCTGAGTCTATTTTCGCTGCCTGTTCATGTTCCCAGCCAACTTACTTGACCCTTGAGTTTTTTGTCAAGGTATGACTGCTTGTAGAGTAAAGAGTACTTTGTCCCAAGCTTGAGGGCTTCCCTGTTGTTTTCAGTGCTTTTTCTACACAGCAAGCTCTGCCACACCAGTGCTCCTCCTCCCCCAAGAACTGCCAACCCTGTCCATGACTCAGATCTAAGCAGGCTCTGTACTCTTGCTGGGATCTGCCACTTAATTCCTCCCAGGAGGTGGGCCTGGGGCCAGAAGCAACTGCAGCTGTAGTTCTGTAGCTGCACCCCCTCCACTGCCGCCAGTTTGGTGGCCAAACCGAGAACTCTTTTCACTCTGTCCCCACAGTTTTTTTCCCACTAACCTTCTCTGTTGTCTTTGGTGTTTGTGGTTTGAGAAGTCTGGTAACTGCCACAGCTAACTGATTCAGGGCACTATACCCTGTTCTACCTGGCTCCAGGTCGGGTTGATCTGGGCACAACCCACTCTGGGCTCTGCTCCACTCTGCTTCCAGCTCCCTGTGATAGACCTTGCCCAGCCATCATCCAGGCTGTCCTGGGCTGGAGCTCTGCTTCCTTCTGCTGTTTTGTGCATTTTTCAGTTCTAGAATTTGTTCAGAGGCATTTTTATAGGTGTTTGGAGCATCCTGGGGGAGAGCTTTAGGCCAGTCCCTACTTTCCACCTGCCATCTTGGCTCTGCCCATATAGATCCCTTTTTATTCAAGTAAGTTTTTATATAAAACCAACAGCAAGTATTATATGCAAAACTAATATACTAATGTATTAGGAGGGCAGAGTTTATAATCTCAAAGAGGATCATAAACATGTCTGAAACGTTCGGAACCGCCGGATATAAGAAACTCTCAAAGTAGAAGGCAGAAGAATCAAAACATTTATTTAGGCTCCACAGTAACCAACCCATGAACCAGCAACCCCATTTTGATATATTGATCAAAAGCTTCCAGGCCCAATAAGTACGCCTTGAAAGAGTAACCAGGAGGCTACAGAGAAGCATGATTGCGTAAAGCAAAATCATGTTTCCCCCTCTATGGTAATAAGATTACCCACTGGCCTGAAGTCTTTGTTCAGCTTTCTCCCGTAGGTCAGCTCTGCTACTGGCAGCTCCTGCTTCAGCTGTGGCTGTGTCTGTAACTGTCGCTGTAACTGTCGCTGTAACTGTCGCTGTAACTGTCGCTGTAACTGTCTCTGGCTCCAACCGGAAAAGGAAAAGAGGATCTTCAAGCTGTCCTCTCCCCTCTTATAGAGTTTTTGACATCATCAAGCACCGCCTGAACGACCAGGGCCGATTGGTTCTTGACTTGGCCCCTCCCCATAGCATAGCCGTTAACACCTCCCCTCAGCCAGCCCCATGACTCATCACACAGGAAGTTGTCTGCTTCCTGGAATGCTCTTTGGGCTTCCTGCCCCGGAAGAGCAAGCCACAGTGTCCAGAGGCTCAATGAGGTAAGCTGAGTCATTCAAAGAAAACAAAGGCCGTTCTGGCTACACTCCACCCCTTGTTATAGGATACATAATCTAATCAGCCATGTATCCTAGAACATACATTGTGATCCAATTACAAAGGAAACTAAAACATATCATTCATTATAAAGCAAAACATATCATTTGGTGACATTCCTAAATATTGGTTTACGATTCAAATGTGATCCACCCCTAGGTCCCAGCAAGATAATCTCTTCAATCAATCATCCCCAAAATAATTATTAATAATTCAAATGTCCACCCCTAAATCCTTGTATCCATTACATAGGATCAATAATATCATAACAATAAAACAACACAGCAAGGATAACACAAAATAAGTAAACAGAACACTATCATCATTTCCACCCCCCTTGAACGATTGGGGCTCAAAATCTTGGGGTGAGGGGTGAAGGTCTCATTTTCCATAGCTTCTTCATGCTGAAATTGGATGTAGAGATGGCCCTGCCCCCAAAAAGTCCCATTCCAGAGGTCATTTCTTTAACAAGCTGGCAGGAATTCCAAGAATGCTACATGCTTAGGCAGTCACCGGAAAGTGCAGGGTGCTTAAGCCTGAAGGAAACAAAACTAGCAACAAGGTTAGCCAAAACAAAGGACAAAAAGAATAGACAAGTATGGACTATAATTCTTCAAATAAAATCATCTCAAGTTTGGTTGAGATTTCAGTTATGCAAAGATCCAACATCAGAGCCAAACTCAGGTGGGAAATGTTTCTTTTCAAAAGGAACATAATGAGGAAGCCAAGAGGATCCCACCCTAGATAGAGACTAAGATTGTCCTCCCAGTCTTTCCCCAAATGTACAAGTTTTCATCCGTTAATCACACAAGGTCACCTTCAGTCTGAGTGGCTTGTGGGCTTGCAGGAGCAGTTCTTATTTCCCTATTTCTCGTGTTATCAGGTACTCTATACATTCTGTATAATTCATTGGTTGGAATTCCATCTATCATTTCAAAACCTACCCCTGCTCTCAATAAAGCAGTAAACATTTCTTTCCTTGTTACTCTCCTTTGGCGCCAAGTTTGCTGGTTATTCACCCTTCTCTCTCGAGGAGATCTATCCCTTCCCCAGTCACCTAAGTCATGTAACTCTAAAATCTTATTTATCACTGTTGTAAGACGGCTCCCTACTTCTCCAAGTAATAAATTCAAAATTAGTTGTTTATAAGCAGGGGGAGCTGTCCTAATTATTAAATTCCTCTGAGGCAGTCCCATTGGATCATTGTAATATTTGTCTGTAGTTCCTATCATAATGGCAGTCTTCATTACCTCCTCCTTTAGTCTCATGATACAATCTCTAAGTGAATACCAGGGTCTGTGCTCAGTGGGCCACATAGAATCAGTAGCATATCTCTTATTGCATCCCACAGCGGCTAATGCCAACAGAGTAGTCCTGCTATCACCATCTCCTTGCTGATGATGTTCCCTAAAAGCTTGTTGAACTAGAGGATCATGGCTGATACCTATGAATCTCATGCAGTCTGTCCTATCTACTGATATTCCACTGGCCCCTTGATCACTGAGTCTTACCATCCAAGATATCAATGGTTCTCCTATTCTTTGGCTGAATCTACTCAAAATATCTGTGACCTCTTGCGGTGAGAAATCTTCCTGAATTTCCCTTGTAACTGAATCTTCACCTCGGGTTTCTGTCTTCCTCCTTTGTATGGGTCGAGCCCTTGTCTGATCATTTAACCATCTCCTATTCTCTGTGTGAGGCACATCCTGAACCCCAGTAGTGTTTTGTGTCTCAGCCCCTAACATTGTCTCATTCTCTCCCCACTCACTTCCTCTGCCACCATGGCTAGGACGAAGCAGGCAGTCAGGCTCTTTCTGGGCTGGGTTGAAATGCACTCTGGGCTTTTTTGGTCTCCTGTTGCTCTTAGCCACATTAATAGAAAAGTTCTCATTTGAGTCAGTTTGGTCTCCTGCTATCTGAGATTCCCCTTCTTCCTGTGGGGTAGGAGTGCCCCCATGTCTTTCACTTAATCTCAATCTTTCGTATACTAGCCGGTAGGCTGATAACACTATCCAGATTTGCCTAGATAGTGATGCCCCTGACTGAATCCCAAATTCTCGTAAACACTTTTCCAAATCCCTAGGATCTCCTCTCCGTAGCCTTGGTTCCCAGTTTTCACAGGGTCCAGCTTTTTTAGCCAATTCTTTTGCTAGGGAGGAATAAAATGGATCCTCCCATCCTGGGATATTCATCTCTTCCTCTGGAATTGTTCTGCTTCTAAATAGAGATCTTATACCTAGCGATCCCATCCTGGTCGCCAAATGTATTAGGAGGGCAGAGTTTATAATCTCAAAGAGGATCATAAACATGTCTGAAACGTTCGGAACCGCCGGATATAAGAAACTCTCAAAGTAGAAGGCAGAAGAATCAAAACATTTATTTAGGCTCCACAGTAACCAACCCATGAACCAGCAACCCCATTTTGATATATTGATCAAAAGCTTCCAGGCCCAATAAGTACGCCTTGAAAGAGTAACCAGGAGGCTACAGAGAAGCATGATTGCGTAAAGCAAAATCATGTTTCCCCCTCTATGGTAATAAGATTACCCACTGGCCTGAAGTCTTTGTTCAGCTTTCTCCCGTAGGTCAGCTCTGCTACTGGCAGCTCCTGCTTCAGCTGTGGCTGTGTCTGTAACTGTAGCTGTAACTGTCGCTGTAACTGTCGCTGTAACTGTCGCTGTAACTGTCGCTGTAACTGTCTCTGGCTCCAACCGGAAAAGGAAAAGAGGATCTTCAAGCTGTCCTCTCCCCTCTTATAGAGTTTTTGACATCATCAAGCACCGCCTGAACGACCAGGGCCGATTGGTTCTTGACTTGGCCCCTCCCCCTAGCATAGCCGTTAACACCTCCCCTCAGCCAGCCCCATGACTCATCACACAGGAAGTTGTCTGCTTCCTGGAATGCTCTTTGGGCTTCCTGCCCCGGAAGAGCAAGCCACAGTGTCCAGAGGCTCAATGAGGTAAGCTGAGTCATTCAAAGAAAACAAAGGCCATTCTGGCTACAACTAGAAACTTTTCCAATATGTACAAGAGTAAAGTAAGGATGTTTACTATTTCCATTATTATTTGATATCCTAGAAATACAAGCAATAGCAATAAAATAAGAAAAATTACATTAAAGAAGATAAAGAAGATTAAAATTATTTATAAATAATGAGTAAATGTAGGAAAATATAGGAAATCAGCAAATATATAAAATGACGTATTTTATAAAATAATTGAAGCCTACAAAATAAGCTCACAAAATTTAAAAGTATTTGGTTTTTAATATTAACAAAATTCGGGGCGGAGCCAAGATGGCGGCTGGTAAGCACTGACTAGAGTGAGCTCCGTACCTGAGTCCCTCCAAAAACCTATAAAAAATGGCTCTGAACCAATTCTAGAACGGCAGAACCCACAGAACAGCAGACGGAAGCAGGGCTCCAGCCCAGGACAGCCTGGATGGTCTCTGGGTGAGGTCTATTCCACACGGAGCTGGGAGCTGGCAGCTGGGAACGGAGTGGAGCAGAGCGCAGCCTGAGCGGTGTGGACGATCCAGACCAGAAGCCGGGCGGAGGGGGCCCTAGCGCCCTGAATATGTGAGCTGCGGCAGTTACCAGACCCCCTCGACCCACAAACACCAAAGACTGCAGAGAAGGTTAGTGGGAAAAGCTGCGGGAGTGGAAGGAGTTCGCGGTTTAGCTTCCAGCCCCAGGGGCAGCGGAGGTGGGGTAGCTACAGCTGTTGTTACTTCCGGCTCCAGGCCCACCTGGTGGGAGGAATTAAGTGGCGGATCAGAGCAGGGGTGCAACAGTCTGCTGAAGATCTAAGCCAAGTCTGGACTGGGGGTCCTTGGGGAAGGAGGAGTGCTGCTCTGACAGAGCTGGCACCTCCCCCCCAAACGTAGAACATAGAACTCGTTAGTCTACAAGCAGTCATACCCCACTGAAAAACTCAAGGTTCAAGTTAGTTGGTTGGGAATGTGGCCAGGCAGCGAAAACGCGCCCAGATTCAGTCTCAGACTTTAAATTCTTTCTTTGGTGACAAAGAAGACCAAAACATACAGCCTAAAGAAGACAACAAAGTCATAGAGCCTACAACCAAAGCCTCCAAGAAAAACATGAACTGGCCCCAGGCCATAGAATAACTCAAAAAGGATTTGGAACAGCAAGTTAGAGAAGTAGAGGGAAAATTGGGAAGAGAAATGAGAAGGATGCAAGAAAACCATGAAAAACAAGTCAATGACTTGCTAAAGGAGACCCAAAAAAATACTGAAAAATACACTGAAGAAAACAACAGCTTAAAAAATAGATTAACTCAAATAGCAAAAGAGCTCCAAAAAGCCAATGAGGAGAAGAATGCCTTGAAAGGCAGAATTAGCCAAATGGAAAAGGAGGTCCAAAAGACCACTGAAGAAAATACTACTTTAAAAATTAGATTGGAGCAAGTGGAAGCTAGTGACTTTATGAGAAATCAGGATATTATAAAACAGAACCAGAGGAATGAAAAAATGAAAGACAATGTAAAATATCTCATTAGAAAAGCCACTGACCTGGAAAATAGATCCAGGAGAGATAATTTAAAAATTATTGGACTACCTGAAAGCCATGATCAAAAAAAGAGCCTACATACCATCTTTCAGGAAATTATCAAGGAGAACTGCCCTGATATTCTAGAACCAGTGGGCAAAATAGAAATTGAAAGAATCCATCGATCGCCTCCTCAAATAGATCCCAAAAAGAAATCTAGGAATATTGTTGCCAAATTCCAGAGCTCCCAGATCAAGGAGAAAATACTGCAAGCAGCCAGAAAGAAACAATTTGAGTATTGCGGAAACCCAATCAGAATAACCCAAGATCTGGCAGCTTCTACATTAAGAGATCGAAGGGCTTGGAATGCGATATTCTGGAGGTCAATGGAGCTGGGATTAAAACCTAGAATCACCTACCCAGCAAAACTGAGTATCATGTTCCAAGGCAAAATATGGAGTTTCAATAAAATAGAGGATTTTCAAGCTTTCTCAGTGAAAAGACCAGAACTGAATAGAAAATTTGACTTTCAAACACAAGAATCAAGAGAAGCATGAAAAGGTAATCAAGGAACGGAAATTGCAAGGGACTTACTAAAGTTGAACTGTTTTGTTTACATTCCTACATGGAAAGATGATGAGTATGATTCATGAGACCTCAGTATTAGGGTAGTTGAAGGGAATATCCATATATATATATATATATATGTGTGTGTGTGTGTGTGTGTGTGTGTGTGTGTGTGTGTGTATATATATGTATATATGTATATATATATTTATGTATATATAAGTGAATGTGTATGTATGTATATATCTATGTGTCTATGTATGTATGTGTATGTATGTGTATATATATATATATATATATGTCTTTATATATATATATATGTAAAAGAGAGAGAGCAGACACAGGGTGAGTTGAAGATGAAGGGAAGATAGCTAAAAGGAATAAAATGAAATTAAGGGATGAGAGAGCAACATACTGAGAGAGGGAGATAGGGAGAGATAGAATGGGGTGGACTATCTCGCATAAAGGTGGCAAGAGGAAGCAGTTCTATGGGAGGAGGGGAGAGGGCAGGTGAGGGGGGAATGAGTGAACCTTGCTCTCATCAGATTTGGCCTGAGGGGGAATACCATACATACTCAGTTCGGTATCTTACCCAACAGGAAAGAAAAGGGAGGAAGATAAAAAAAAAAATAAAAGGCGGGGGGATGATGGAGGGGAGGGCAGATGGGGGTGGAGGTAATCAAAACAAACACTTTGGAAAGGGGACAGGGTCAAGGGAGAAAATTCAATAAAGCGGGATGGGTTGGGAAGGAGCAAAATGTAGTTAGCCTTTCACAACATGAGTATTGTGGAAGGGTTATACATAATAATACATGTGTGGCCTAGGTTGAATTGCTCAACTTCTTAGGGAGGGTGGGTGGGAAGGGAAGGGGGAAGAGAATTTGGAACTCAAAGTTTTAAAATCAAATGTTCAAAAACAAAAAAGTTTTTGTATGCAACTAAAAAATAAGATACACAGGCAATGGGGCATAGAAATTTATCTTGCCCTACAAGAAAGGAAGGGAAAAGGGGATGAGAGGGGAGGCGGGTGATAGAGGGGAGGGCTGACTGGGGAACAGGGCAACCAGAATATAAGCCATCTTGGAGTGGGGGGGGAGTGTAGAAATGGGGAGAAAATTTGTAATTCAAAATGTTGTGAAAATCAATGCTGAAAACCAAATATGTTAAATAAATAAATTGCATTTAAAAAAATATTAACAAAATTCAAGGAGAAAAAATGTAAAGGGAAGACCGATTTCAATAACTACAAAATGCACAAAACATTCAGTGATCAATTTACCAAAGCACGCAGAATACTTACATAAGTTAAACTTCAAAACTCTTCTTAAAGAAATAAAGAATATCAGCGCAGTTCTCCTTGATAATTTCTTGAAAGATGGTATCTAGGCTCTTTTTTTGATCATGGCTTTCAGGTAGTCCAATAATTTTTAAATTAGCTCTCCTGGATCTATTTTCCAGGTCAGTGGTTTTTCCAATGAGATATTTCACATTATCTTCCATTTTTTCATTCCTTTGGTTCTGTTTTATAATATCTTGATTTCTCATAAAATCACTAGCTTCCACTTGCTCCAATCTAATTTTTAAAGTAGTATTTTCTTCAGTGGTCTTTTGGACCTCCTTTTCCATTTGGCTAATTCTGCCTTTGAAGGCATTCTTCTCCTCATTGGCTTTTTGGAGCTCTTTTGCCATTTGAGTTAGTCTGTTTTTTAAGGTGTTGTTTTCTTCAGTGTATTTTTCGGTATTTTTTTGGGTCTCCTTTAGCAAGTCATTGACTTGTTTTTCATGGTTTTCTCGCATCCTTCTCATTTCTCTTCCCAATTTTTCCTCTACTTCTCTAACTTGCTTTTCCAAATTCTTTTTGAGCTCTTCCATGGCCTGGGACCAGTACATGTTTTTCTTGGAGGCTGTTGGTGTAGGCTCTTGCACTTTGTTGTCTTCTTTAGGCTGTATGTTTTGGTCTTCTTTGTCAGCAAAGAAGGAATGCAAAGTCTGAGACTGAAACTCGGTGCGTTTTCGCTGCCTGGCCATATTCCCAGGCAACTAACTTGACCTTTGAGTTTTTCAGTGTGGTATGACTGCTTGTAGACTAGAGAGTTCTATGTTCCACGTTTGGGGGGGAGGTGCCAGTTCTGTCAGACCCGCACTGCTCCTTCCCCATCCCCCAAACTGGACTGGGCTTAGATCTTCGGCAGGCTGTGCACTCCTGCTCTGATCTGCCACTTAATTCCTCCCACCAGGTGGGCCTGGAGCCGGAAGGAACAACAGCTGTAGCTGCCCCACATCCGCTGCCCCCGGGGCTGGAAGCCGAACCTCGAACTGCTTCTACTCCCGCAGCTTTTCCCACTAACCTTCCCCGCAGTCTTTGGTGTTTGTGGGTTAAGGAGTCTGGTAACTGCCGCAGCTCACTGATTCAGGGCACTAGGGCGCCCTCCACCCAGCTTCTGATCTGGATGGTCCACGCCATTCAGACTGGGTTCTGCTCCACTCCGTTCCTAGCTCCCAGCTCCGTGGGGGATAGACCTCACACAGAGACCATCCAGGCTGTCCTGGGATGGAGCCCTGCTTCCCTCTGCTGTTTTGTGGGTTCTGCCGTTCTAGAATTTATTCAGAGCCATTTTTATAGGTTTTTGGAGGGGCTCGGTACGGAGCTCACACTATTTCCTGCTTACCAGCCACCATCTTGGCTCTGCCCCCCAGAAAGAATCCATAGATCGCCTCCTCAAATAGATCCCAAAAAGAAATCTCCTAGGAATATTGTCGCCAAATTCCAGAGCTCCCAGATCAAGAAGAAAATACTGCAAGCAGCCAGAAAGAAACAATTTGAGTATTGTAGAAACCCAATCAGAATAACCCAAGATCTGGCAGCTTCTACATTAAGTGATCGAAGGGCTTGGAATGCGATATTCCGGAGGTCAATGGAGCTAGGATTAAAACCTAGAATCACCTACCCAGCAAAACTGAGTATCATGTTCCAAGGCAAAATATGGATTTTCAATAAAATAGAGGACTTTCAAGCTTTCTCTGTGAAAAGACCAGAACTGAATAGAAAATTTGACTTTCAAACACAAGAATCTAGAGAACCATGAAAAGGTAATCAAGAAACGGAAATTGCAAGGGACTTACTAAAGTTGAACTGTTTTGTTTACATTCCTACATGGAAAGATGATGAGTATGATTCATGAGACCTCAGTATTAGGGTAGTTGAAGGGAATATGCATATATATATATATATATATGTTTATGTATATATATAAGTGAATGTGTATGTATGTATATATCTATGTGTATATGTATGTATGTGTATATATATATATGTATGTTTATATATATATATATATATATATGTGTGTGTGTGTGTGTGTGTGTGTAAAAGAGAGAGAGCAGACACAGGGTGAGTTGAGGATGAAGGGAAGATAGCTAAAAGAAATAAAATGAAATTAAGGGATGAGAGAGTAACATACTGAGAGAGGGAGATAGGGAGAGATAGAATGGGATGGATTATCTCGCATAAAGGTGGCAAGAGGAAGCAGTTCTATGGGAGGAGGGGAGAGGGCAGGTGAGGGGGGAATGAGTGAACCTTGCTCTCATCAGATTTGGCCTGAGGGGGAATACCATACATACTCAGTTGGGTATCTTACCCCACAGGAAAGAAGAGGGAGGAAGATAAAAAAAAATAAAAGGGGGGTATGATGGAGGGGAGGGCAGATGGGGGTGGAGGTAATCAAAACAAACACTTTGGAAAGGGGACAGGGTCAAGGGAGAAAATTCAATAAAGCGGGATGGGTTGGGAAGGAGCAAAATGTAGTTAGCCTTTCACAACATGAGTATTGTGGAAGGGTTATACATAATAATACATGTGTGGCCTAGGTTGAATTGCTCAACTTCTTAGGGAGGGTGGGTGGGAAGGGAAGGGGGAAGAGAATTTGGAACTCAAAGTTTTAAAATCAGATGTTCAAAAACAAAAAAGTTTTTGTATGCAACTAAAAAATAAGATACACAGGCAATGGGGCATAGAAATTTATCTTGCCCTACAAGAAAGGAAGGGAAAAGGGGATGAGAGGGGAGGGGGGTGATAGAGGGGAGGGCTGACTGGGGAACAGGGCAACCAGAATATAAGCCATCTTGGAGTGGGGGGGAGGGTAGAAATGGGGAGAAAATTTGTAATTCAAAATGTTGTGAAAATCAATGCTGATAACCAAATATGTTAAATAAATAAATTGCATTAAAAAAAAAAAAAACCTAGAATCACCTACCCAGCAAAACTGAGTATCTTGCTCCAAGGCAAAATACTGACTTTCAATAAAATAGAGGACTTTCAAGCTTTCTCAGTGAAAAGACCAGAACTGAATAGAAAATTTGACTTTCAAACACAAGAATCAAGAGAAGCATGAAAGGGTAATCAAGAAAAAGAACAAGAAAAAGAAATTGCAAGGGGCTTACTAAAGGTGAACTGTTTTGTTGACATTCCTACATGGAAAGATGATGTGTATGATTCATGGGACCTCAGTATTAGGGTAGCTGAAGGGAATATGCATACATATATGTTTATGTATATATATATGGGTGGATGTGTATGTATGTATATATCTATGTGTGTGTGTGTGTGTGTATATATATATATATAGAGAGAGAGAGAGAGAGAGAGAGAGAGAGAGACAGAGAGAGAGAGAGACAGAGAGAGACAGAGAGAGAGACAGAGAGAGAGAGACAGAGAGAGAGAGAGAGAGAGAGAGAAAGAGAGAGAGAGGGAGAGAGAGGGAGAGAGGGAGAGAGCGGACACAGGGTGAGTTGAAGATGAAGGGAAGATATCTAAAAGAAATAAAATCAAATTAAGGGATGAGAGAGGAATATACTGAGAGAGGGAGATAAGGAGAGATAGAATGGGATGGATTATCTCCCATAAAGGTGGCAAGAGGAAGCAGTTCTGTGGGAGGAGGGGAGAGGGCGGATGAGGGGAGAATGAGTGAACATTGCGATCATCAGATTTGGCCTAAGGAGGGAATACCGTACATACCCAATTGGGAATCTTACCCCACAGGAAAGAAGAGGGAACAAGATAAAAAAAATGGGGGGATGATGGAGGAGAGGGCAGATGGGGGTGGAGGTAGTCAAAAACAAACACTTTGGAAAGGGGACAGGGTCAAGAGAGAAAATTCAATAAAGGGGGATGAGTTGGGAAGGAGCAAAATATAGCTAGTCTTTCACAACATGAGTATTGTGGAAGGGTTATACATAATGATACACATGTGGCCTATGTTGAATTGCTTGACTTCTTAGGGAGGGTGGGTGGGAAGGGAAGAGGGGAGAGAATTTGGAACTCAAAGTTTTAAAAACAGATGTTCAAAAACAAACAAAAATGTTTTTGCATGCAACAAGAAAATAAGATACACAGGCAATGGGGCATAAAAATTTATCTTGCCCTACAAGAAAGGAAGGGGAAAGGGGATGGGACGGGAGTGGGGTGACAGAGGGGAGCACTGACTGGGGAACAGGGCAACCAGAATATATGCCATCTTGGAGTGGGGGGAGGGTAGAAAGGGGTAGAAAATTTGTAATCCAAACTCTTGTGACAATCAATGCTGAAAACTGAATATGTTAAATAAATTTTAAAAAAATTTAAAAAAAAAGAAAAAAGAAATAAAGAAAAACTTAAATAGTTGGTAGAATATTCAGTGTTTACGAATATACCAAGCTAAATAAGAAAAATAACAATGCTACTAAATTTATTACAGTTTTAATTCTATATAAATCAAATCCTCTAAAGGATAATTTACAGAATTTGATACAGTTTGGAGGAATAAAATATGTAGAATATCGAGGAAAATAATTTTAGAATTTAGGGATAAAAGAAGTACTGCACCTTTAGACTTCAAATAGTATCAGAAAGCAGAAATTTTCAAAATCTTTTAATACTGGAATAAAAATAGAGGTAAATCAATGGAACTGATTAGACACATGACAATCAGCAACAATGAAATTCACTAGCCCAGTATTCAATAAACTAAAAAAAAAGCATAAAAAAGCATAAATTACTTAGGAGGAAACTGCCTATTGATAAAAAAAAAAAACTTCTGGGAAAATTGGAAATCATTTTAGCCAGAATAGGTTTAGACCAACATATAATACTGTAGTCCACAATAAATTCAAAATGTAATATGACCTTAATATTAAATATCATATCATAAAAAATTAAAAGAGCAGCAAATTACTTGTTTTTTTACAGATTAGAGTAGGAGGTATATGGTTAACTGAACAAGTTGATACAGGTTTTTAAAATGTAATATAGATAATTTTGCATGAAACTGGAAAGCTATTTCCACAAGCAAAATTAATGCATTACATGAAAGAATGGAAGGGGTCAAATAGGGTATCAAATCTTTGCTTCCAACTTATCAGAAAAGGTATCTTTTTTTATAATTTATTATATAAGAAATAATTTATTGCATAAGATAAATTTATATACATATATTTGATTATTCTATAGAAAATGCTCAGACACAAAACATATCTATATGTACATATCTATAAGCAGTTGTACACATGTTTATTTTTATATCTGTGCATATAAATACTTTGATGACAGATATAAAGGCAAAAACTATTCCCTAATAAATAAACTAAACAAAGAGTCAAAGGATAGAAATGAATAATTCTCAGAAGAAGAATTGCAGACTATTAAAAACCATATATAAGGATGCTCCAAACCATCAAAAATATAGATCAGAACAGCTCTAAGATTATACCTCATATCCATCAAATGGTCAAAGATGATAAAAGATGAGAATGGCTTATGTTGGGAAGAACATAGGAAAATAAACACATTTGTACATTGTGTACTAGCTAAAAAAATTTGGAAAGCAATTTGGAATTATATAAATAGAGTGACTAAAGTATCCATGCCCTTCGGCCCAAAGATTCTAGTATGGCACTTATATCCAAAGACAACATTTTTTTAAAAATAAGATTGTCCCAATATGCACCAAAATATATATTTTTTTCCAAACACGTACTTTCTGTGACAGCAAAAAAGAGACAATGTAAATGCCCATCAGTTAGGGAAAGGCTAAAAAAGTTGTGATATTTGAAAGAAATAGAACATTAATGGACTGAAACAAATGATTAGTAGGAAAAAAAGAGAAAAAAAACACATGGAAAGACTTACATATTTTGATGGAGAGAGAACTAGGTTGATCCAAGAAAAAATATTAATTATATATCAACAATATAAATGAAAAGAATAATAATTACCAAACCATCAAAAGTTAATATTTCAGTATTACAAAGAACAACCATGGATGCAAAGAAAAAAGATATAAAAAGATAATCCTGCACTGCTCCTTTGTAGAAGTGGAAGGTTCTGGGTGTGATATATTGTGTCTATTTCCGTACTTTTAAATGTGTTGATTGATTTTGCTGATATTTTCCTCTTCTTCTTCTTTTTCTTTTCTGTTTAAAAACACAATATTTGTTATATGTGATTACTCTCTGGAAGGTGTGAGGACAAGGAATCTTGAGAGAAAGTCTGTTGATGTCAAGAAGAAAATATATATTAATAAATATTTTTTGAAAAATACACTAATAAGGATTTTTTAACTGATAAGGAGGGCAACACACTAGTGATCTTTGTGTGGCGTTGACATAATAGAGAGATCTGTCAGCTTTCTCTTATCTTGAGGGGCCCATCGTAGTCATAATATCTACCACTTTCCTTTTCCTATGCCTTCTGCTAACCTTAGTCACCTTAATCTTGGTTAGCAGAAGATCTTCGGTATATAAAAAAATGAAGTCCCCTTCTCCAATAGCTGGCACAGACCTGAGCAGCAATCAGATGAAGAGAGGCTATGTGATTGATGTGTCTGGGCTGTTTTCCTAATCTAACTGTTGTTATCTTAAATGTGGAGGCGATATGAGTGTGATGACTTGTTCCCCTAGCTCAGGAATGGGAGAATCCTTCCACCACCACCTTCAAACTCCTCCTGGCACCTTAAAAATTATAAACAGAAGCGTTTGAGCTGGTCAACAATCTCCAAGGGCTGGTGTTCCTGTCTATAGGATTATTACTGTTGATGATAATGATGGTGATGATGATGACGATGATGATGACGATGATGACAATGATGATGATGATAGCTAGCATTACTACTATATGCCAGGCAGTGTGTTAAGAGCTTTACAAATGCCATAGAATCATGAGTTTTAAGCTGTAAAGGCTCTTAAAATTTATTTAATCTAATCTCCCTCTCAATATTTCACAACTGAGGAGACTGAAAGAAGAAAAGCCCAAGATTATAGTTAGTGTATGTCTGAGGAGATATTTGAACTCAGGTCTTTGTGACTCCAGACCCAGCACTCTATTCATTGTACCACTTAGCTTCCTGTGTACCCTTTGTCAATATCAGGAAGGAAATTATCTTGTTGTTTCTGTTTAGGCCTCCGACACCCTTTGTCCCAAGCAAGAAATTAAAAAGAATTGTTGATCTGTCCAGAGAGATTTCCTGACAGAAGACTAAGTAGATTATTACCTAGATTCTAACTGAATTGCTTTATCAGTTAGGGGGAAAAAAAGAAAGTTCTTCACAATGTGAGGGTAGATTAAGTTTTTGCTAACTTTGTATGACCATTAGATACTTATGTTTTACATAAACACTTAGACAACAAAAGGCCCATCTTCCCTTGGGTGTAACCTTTAACCTATTATTGTAATCAGCCTTCTAAAACCTTCCAAAATCATACTGGCAGATGTGATAATACCATAACTTCTTCTAGCTCCTATTCTTCCTCTACGTTCCCATCTTTCTTCTGCTACTCATATTTATCTCCAAGTCATGTCAAGGTAATACATCCTCCTACTAAATACACAGAAATCCCATTAAAAGAATGCATATGCACATATGATTAGAGTGTGTATATGTATGTATTATGTATATACATGGTTTTTACTTTGCTAGTGGTACAAGGTCTAAGCTTTGGAAGCTGATGGATACTAACAGAGAACAAAACCCTACATCATCCTGCTAGGAACACAGCCAGAGAGTCATCCAGACTGGGAAACATGAACATCATTGAAAGGTTGTGAGAAAAGAGACAGAGGCATATAATTTAATTTACAGGTCATATGTAGGTAATGGGGATTTTTTTCAATTCACATGTGCTGCCAGAAGACTACTTCATATTCAGAATTTGAGATTACAGTCATAGAATCCTAGGTTTCAGCTTGTAAGGGCCCTTAAAGTCATTTAGTCTAATCTCCCTCTCAATAGTGAAATCCCCTTTCTGAGCTTTGAACATTCTTAGTGGAAATGAGCTCACTACTTCTTGTGTTCTCTCCTGAGGTGAATGAACTTCAGACTGAAAAGGGTAGAAAAAAATAATAACTGTGAACAAATTTTCACAACATTGTAATTTCTGCTAATTGGAAGGAGCAAGAGGAATCTTACAAAAGAGAGAGAGAGAAGAGAGATTAAGTTCAGAAAGGTAGGAATGAATTAAGAAATATGGCATCAGAAAAATAAAAAAGAGAAAAATGTTTAGCAGAGAAGATAAAAGGGGTGGTCAGTAGCATCAAACACTACCCAAAATTTAAGGAGGTCAAGGATTAAGAATGGACATTGAACCTGGAAAGTTTATTTTACCAGAGGTACTTTATGTCTTAAGCAAAGGAATGAATGCGATTGTAGTTCCACCATCAACATTTGCATTGCATTTTAGATGTCACTCAAGATATGTTCCTAATCTATATTTCATATTTGGATAGTCATAGAAGTCTAACTATAATCTAGGGGGAAGATAATAAGAGATAGGAATATGTGTGTGTGTGTGCATATGTGAGTGAGAGAGAGAGAGAGAGACAGACAGACAGACACACAGACGAGTAGATAGAGGCAGAGATATTTTAACTCCAATATGACTCCACATAGTTCATGTTTTAGATGAAGACATCAGCCTACAAAACACAAAATATACAATTGGGCCACCCCTCAAACTTAGAGTTTATATACACACATATACATACATACATGTCAAGGTAGTGCTGTGATTACTTAAATTGGTAAAGTTTCCTTCTAGGAATTGGCATGAATATACAGAAGAACTATATAATACAGATCTTAACATCACTGATAACCACAATGGTATGGTTACTGATCTGGAGCTGAACATCTTGGAGAATGAAGTCAAGTGGGCCCTAGGAAGCATTGCTAACAACAAGGCTAATGGAAGTGATGGGATCCTAACTGAGCTATTTAAAATGCAAAAAGATGAAGTTGTTAGAGTGTTGCACTCAATATGCCGGCAAATTTGGAAAACTCATTAGTGGCCACTGGACTGGAAAAGATCAGTTTACCTATCAATCTTAAAGAAGGTCAATGCCACAAATGTTCAAATTAATCGTGCTCATTTCACATTCCAGGAAGGTTATGCTTAAGATTCTGCAAGCTAGGCTTCAACAATATGCTAAGCAAGAACTACCAGAACTGTGGGCTGGTTTTTGAAGAGGTGGAGGAACTAGAGACCAAATTGTCAACATTTGGAAAAAAAACAAAGGAGTTCCAGAAAAAAAAAAAATCTGCTTCATTGACTACACTAAAACCTTTGTGTGGATCACAAAAAAAGGTGGCAAGTCCTCAAAGTGATACCAGATCATCTTACTTATCTTCTGAGGAACCTGTATAAGGGCAAAGAAACGACAGAACTAAACATGGAATAACAGACTGGTTTGATTAGAAAAGCATGACAAGGCTGTGCATTTTCACCATATTTATTTATATTATATGCAGAATATACCACTCAAAATGCCAGGCTGGGTGAATCAAAAGCTGAAATTCAGGTTGCTGAGAAAAATATCAACAATCTCACATATGTAAATGATACCACTCTGATGGCAGAAAATGAAGAGGAATTAAGAATCCTCTTGATGAGAGTGAAAGAAGAGAGCAAAAAAGCTTGCTCGAAGCTTAACATTAAAAAAAAAACTAAGATCTTGGTAACTGGTCCCATTACTTCCTGGCAAATAGAGAGAGAAAAAATGGAAGCAATGTTAGATTGTTATATTGTTGGACTCAAACATCATTGTAGACAGCAACTACAGTCATGAAATTAAAAGGTACTTACTTGTTCTTTGGAAGGTAAGCTATGGAAAATCTGTACAGCCTACTAAAAAGCCAAGGTACCACCTTGCTGACAAAGGTCTATATAGTCAAAGGTATGGTTTTGCTAGTAGCAATGTATGACTGTGAGAGTTGGACTATAACAAAGTTGAGTGCTGTAGCTTTCAAATTGTGGTCCTGGAGAAGACTTTTGAGAGTCCTTTGAACAGCAAGGAAATCGAATCAGTCAATATTTAAAGAAATTAACTCGGACTATTCACTGGATGGTCAAATATTGAAGCTTAAGTACTTTGTCTACATAATGAGAAGACAGGACTCACTGGAAAAGACCCTAATGTTGGGAAAGAGTAAAGGCAAAATGAAAAAGGGATGGCAGGGGATGAGATAAATAGTGTCATGGAAGCAATGAACATGAGCTTGGACAGATTTTGAGAGATAGTACAGGATAGAAGAGCCTGGCATGCTATGGTCCATGGGGTCATGAAGAGTCAGACATGACTGAATAATTGAACGACAACAACAAAATGACTACAACTCTAGAAAAAAAGCCTATTACAGCAAGGAATAGTAAAAGTTTATTGTCAGTCTATAAGAATGCCTTTAGATGATCACTGTATCCTGAAATGCTACTGATATAGAATGCTGATCTGCTTCTAAAAGGCTGTTAAAATATTGCAAAGAAAATATTGAAGTCTTTAGATTTATTACTGTCTTATCATCTATACTCCACCAAAGATATCCCCAGGCTGTGTAGACACTCATTGTATCTTGAAAGAAACTATAGAAGATCAGCCAAAGTAGAGAATATGCTTTGTGGAATCCTCACAGTAGTGAGCCAAAACCATCTCCCAAACTGAAGAAAACTAGCCAGCAAAAGCAAGGAACCTCTCTTGTTTCTGATGTTAAACATACAATAATATGAAAACCACTTCCTCAGTATTAGAAGAAAAAAATTAAATGGAATTAGCTTCTCAACATTAAACCATTACAGGTTATAATTTATTTCAGAAAGTTGAAAGTATTAGGGGTGGGGGAGTACTTCTCCTGATAATTTGTTATGTTCTGGACCCAGTTAATGACCTTTTACATATGGTCTTAAGTATACTCAGTAGGTACAATATATCTAAAATGTCACAATGGATTGAGCCTAATTGATATCATTAGAGCCCTAGTCCTTTTGCACTTGGCCTTTGAGATGTTGGTGTTACTAAGAAAGCTGCTTTTGATTTATTTTGTTTTTCGTCTTTTCATTTTGTCTTTCTTTTCTTTTCCCAAGTTCTGCTCAAAGGCCAAATTTTTGAAGGTTAGAAACTCACGATCCAATTCCAGGGCTGGAATATCCCAGCTTGCAAATCTGTTTCTAAAGGCAGCACTTCTGAAGAGATTCACTTGGCATATCTATTGGTCAGCGAGTGAGGCTCAAATAAGGGACTCCCTCTGAGTAGAACACAGTAAAACATTTCAGTCAGTTCTCAGATGTTTCCTATTTCTGTTTCAAGGAGAGGAAAAAAAGGTATCTTCTTGCCCCAGCTGCAACCAAATACTTGAGGCTCCTAAGTGAACTTATATAACTTTTCTCTGATTAGCTTCAATTCCTGTGTCCCTTTGGCTTTGTTCTAAGTTTTTTTTTTCTTTTCTGGTCTAATGAGCATAACACATAGCAACAAAATTCACAGTAGATTTGGTATAGGTGATCAAATGAATTCAAGAGAAATCTTAAAGTTTGGCTTTGTGTTCTAGCTAAAACAATCTAACAAATATGCTCATATAGACTAGAGTAAGTAAGCTTATGTGTTTTAGATTATTTTCAAATTTCTCCATCTGTCAAGAAAAAAAAATCTCAAATCCATCAGCCAGAGATTGTGAATTTCTGATGATTCTGCCAGTAACCAGAGTCTGAATGTGCTATCTAATACTATGGACTATTTTGTATAGTCCTTCTTATCAAATTGATTCACAGAAAAGAATTAAACCCAACATTCTTGGATTTTTTCACATATTCTTAGATGTGTGAGTGAGGAGAGGAAAAGGAAGAGATCTAAGAGAGTTGAATTATCAAGTTATCTGTTTTGGTGAAGTGTGGGAGAGAGACAGAGACATAGAGAGAGAGAGAGAGAGAGAGAGAGAGAGAGAGAGAGAGAGAGAGAGAGAGAGACAGAGAGACAGAGAGAGAGAGAGAGAGAGAGAGAGAGAGAGAGAGAGACAGAGAGAGAGAGACAGAGAGAGAGAGACAGAGAGATAGAGAGAGCTATAAGGTGCTGAAAAACTGACCTTGTACTGAACTTTGGCATCATGTTATTCTGAAGAATGAAAGAAGGATGAAAATAATAGCAGCTAATATTTTATACAACTTTAAGGTTTGAAAAATGCTTTAAATATCTTATTTTCTCTTCAAAACAGCCTTTTGTGGTAGGTGTCATTATTATCCCCATTTTACAGATGAAGAACGGAGGCCCAGAGTGATGAAGGGACATGACCAAGGTCAAACAGCCAATAAATGTAGAAGGCAAAGTCTGAACCCATTTCTTTTTGAATCCAAGCTCCAAACTGTATCCGAACTATATATACCATCTAGGTGTGTAGTTTCAGTGAGTCTCCATGAGTCAACTCAATACATAGTAAAACCTATCTTCATTCATTATTCGTTCACTTACTCACTCATTCACTCATTCTCTGATACCTCTCTTTGAATCCATCAGTATTACATGTTTATAATGGTAAAGCAGAAGCATGAACAATAGATTGTTTATGTTTTTCTTAGAGTTTTGTCTTTGTTCATGTAAAGAGAAGGATAAGGGTAAGGGGGTAGAGGGCAAAATGCCTAATTGCTGGGGTCATGTATGATATTTTGATGATCTGAATAATAAAGAAAACTTTCTTTTAATTCAGATCCTGGAAAGACAAATGCAATTGAGTTACATACCAATCAGTTGACTGTTATTTACTGAATATCTACCATATCCCTAGCACTATCTGGTGTCTTTTTTGAATACATTTGGCTTTTTTCAGGAAAAAAAAATCCCTTTATATGAAACGACTCACAACTAATTTGTTTCTCAATACCCTTAGCATTGCTGAAATAGGGCTCTACTTTTACTAGGCAACAGTAATAGATGAAAATTAATGGGTTTCAGCATATGGGTTGAGATTAAAAAATAATGTGGCATTCCACAAGACACATATTTAAATCAACCGTTATTTTGTAGTAGTCACTTTTCATACTAGGCTAAACTTCTCAAAATTATAGCAGTTCTTTTCTCACCTTTCAGACTACTCTAGACATTACTACAAAGGAAAAATTCCTTTTTTAAGATCCCATTATTACCAGCAACTGACTCATCCTTTGAAACTTTTACCTCATGCAAAGAGATGTAGAATTTCAATGATTTTGGAACCTCTGTAGAAGATAATAATGTTCACAAGAAAATCAATCATAGGAATGTCTGCAGAATTAGAATTTTTAAGATAGAAATGATGGTAGAAATGACTAGTGCCAAACTTTTCATTTTACAAATGAGGTAACTGAGAGAGAGATTATCAGATTTAGTGCTAGGAAACTTGGGTGTTAGTCTTGGCTTTGACTGACTTACTTGTGATTCTAAGTCTCTTAACCTATATGGTTTTCAATTTCCTTGATTTTAAAATAAGGGGACTAGTCTCTAAGGCTCCTTTTAGTCCAATTTAATTCAAGAAACATTTGTTATACTGCCACTATGTACAAAGTACTGTGCTAGGGGCTGAGGATAAAAAGAAAAAAATCTTCCCCCCTCTTCAAGGAGTTACTTTTTTTGCATTATTACAACATATAAACATAAGTGTATCCATATTTATTTGAGTAGAGAGAGAATACAACAATATGTGGAATCATGAAGAAATTCCTAAAGGAGGGAATGGAAGCAACCAGAGGTTCCAGAGTGGCATGGAAGAAACCAGAGGTGCTAATAAATATCAGGAAGAATGGAATGTATTTCTGTTATAGGGAGCATCCTTGGCAATGGCATGGAAGCAGGATAGGCAACTTAATGATTCAAGGAACCCGAGATCAAAGTTCTTTACACTGAACCACACTGTCTTTCCATCAAAAAGGGAAACACCTAAATTTAATTATATATTATATTTATGTTTATATTACATTTATATATACATGCATGCATATGTGCACACAAGTATTATATCACATATGTATACATCATACACACACATATATTCATAGACCAGAACTTAAGAAATCTTTCTTTAGAGGATCGTAAATCAAGAGCTAGAAGGGATCTCAGAGGCTTCCAATTAGCTTGTTTTAGAGGTAAGAAAATTGAAACCAAGTGACTTGTCCAAGGTCTCAGGGTTTGTAAGTGTAAATAAAAGCGGGGACCTGGTCCTCTGACTCCAGGGCGAATATCCTTTTGGAATGTCACAACCAAGAAGCATAACTCAGAAGTAAAGGAATGAACTGGGTCATAAAACTAAGAATTTTTAAAGGAAAGAAAAACAAATTATTCCCTGCTTGAGCTTTTGTTTTGTTTTAAAGTTCTCTTTCATTTCCATCCAAGCTTGGCTCACAACACCACCCATCCCATTTCAGAAGAGAGTATCAGTGCCTTTGGGAGACTGGGAATTTTGTAGAGCAGTGCTAAGGGAGAAGTCCCAAAGATGTTCCTTTTGCTTGAAGGTTGGGGGTGGGGAGGGGGCAGAGCAAATCACAGACTCAGTAAAAGATTTCAAGGAGAGGAGAATCCCCACTTTCGAACACCATGATGCCATTTCCTTCATTCTTTAGAATGCTTATGCTTGATTACTAGATTATCTACATATTCCCTTCTTTCCCCAGCTCCATCAAAATATGAGATCTCTTACTCAGGAAAATAACACTGGGCCATTAGCAGCCATTATCAGTTAGTACATTTTTATGGTCAGGGAGCATTCTTGTATAGACTCCTCCCTTGGGCTCAGATCACAATTGCTATAAATTTCCTCCAGAGCCTCTTGTTCCTTTGTTCCTTTGCTTCATCCTTGTGGCCTTTCCCTCTCATATTCTTATTCCACAGTCTCCTTCCTCTCCTTCTTTCCTGTCCCTCTTATGGCATATGCACCTTGACCCAACCCTGCACATATGTGAGATACAAAAAGTTCACCGACCATGATCAACAGTAAATAAATCCCCTCACCCGTATTAAGTTACAAGTTTTATTTCCACCACCACCTCCTTCCATTTCTCCCTTCCCCCTCAAGGTGAAAAGAATATGAACTTGACATTTGCCCAGTGAAAGCAGATGAATGGGTTAGGTCAATATTGGATGTAACCCCAGCACTGCTTCGTAGAGAGGACATGGAAGGAAGAACTAAAAGTGCTTCAAGGTTTCAGAATTGGGAGGGTAGGGGACACATTAGTCATTAGTTTAAAGAATCAATGTTTAGGACTAATCAAACGAAAGCCAGGTTTTCGTATCATTCCCCATTCAGAACATGTACAGATGTTTCTTCCCCTCCCCCTCCTCTTCTACTTCCTATTTTCCTTGCTCCTCTCCTCCAAAAGAAATTTTTTTCTTCTTCTTTTACAGCTTGTCCTGTCGAGGTTTTCTTCAGAATGATGTCAGAGCCCTTCCCCTTCTGTGTTTGGAACCATTTTAATCAAGATAAAGTCTCCCTGGGATACTTGTCAAGGTCACCTAAAGCCACTGTTGTACTACCAGTACAACAAAAAGACCCAGCCTTCATGAAGAAGTTTTGAGTTGAAAAGAATGTCTCTATTCACTACATTTTTTCCAACTTAAAAGGGGAAAATGTTAAAAGAACTGCTCTCACACTCAGAAGCATTAAACTTTACATATTTTGTTTCACTATAACCTGAGAAGACCAAACTATTCCTGGAGAAATCCTTTCATTTGATTTCAAGAGAAACATCCTGGAACTGATTAAGGACTTGACCCAATCATAAAGCAGGTGCCTATCATTTTCAGGAATTTTTTTTTCCACTTGAGGTTATCTTCTATAGAGAGGTACTTTGGTTTGGTATTTATAAATTACAGACTAAAACTGATTTCAAAAGTAATAATTAAAAATAAACCTCACAGCCGCAAATACTCTATAACCTTCTGGTTGAACTTTCAGTTGGAATATCACACACACACACACACACACACACACACATACACACACATTCATGCCTAACCACTCTGAGGAAGTGTGGTAGAGTAGATGTATTAGGTCTGAAAGGGGGATCAAATGTGTGTAGATAGATAGCGTGTGTATATATGCATATGTATACACACATATACATATACATACATACACACACATATATATATATATATACATAGATAGGTATATGGGATAGCTAGGTGGCACAGCAGATAGAGTGCCAGGCCTAGAGTCAGGGTGACTCTGAGTTCAAATCTGGCCTCAGACACTTATTAGCTATGGGATCCAGATCAAGTCACTTAACCTTGTTTGCCTCAGTTTCTCAACTATAAAATGAGCTGGAGAAGGAAATGGCAAACCACTCCAGTATCTTTGCAAAGATAAGCTCAAATGAGGTCACAAAGAGTCAGACACGACTGATACGAATGAACTACAACAACATACAAACAATTATTTTTTTCTCCTTTCCACTTCTTCTACCCTTACATAGTCAAACAAAACAAGGATCAACATTGATAATGTCCAAAAATGCCCCATACTGCATCTTGAACCCAGCACCTTTCTGGGAAGGTGTAGCATCATTCAATGTCTATGGTCTAAAATTTTCCAACATTTTCATTTTATAGATGAGGAAAATTATGGCTCCAGAGGTTAAGGGACTTGGCCAAGGTCACAGAAGCACAAAGTACTGCAAATAGGATTTGAACCACAGATAGGGTTTGATTCCAGAGTCAATAGTGTTTCTACTATACCGGAATTCTATAGAAACAAGGAATCTGATAAACATGCACTGCTTTTAAAATACAGACATTATCCAATGTGGACAGACATGTTACTTACTGGTAGAAGTGAAATCATCTCCTTGGGAGGCCTGTTGTTTATAAAATTACCTCCTAAGGGCAGCCTATCTCTCAGTGAATCATATATTTTTGGTTGGAACACATTTTTTTTTAGCCCTTCAGTACCTAGCTTGAGAATTGTTATGCTAGGGGCAGCTAGGTGGTGCAGTGAGTAGAGCACTGGCCCTGAAGTCAGGAGGACCTGAGTTCAAATCCAACTTAGACACTTGACACACTTACTAGCTGCGTGACCTCAGGCAAGTCACTTAACCCCAATTGCCCTGCCTTCCCTCCTGCAAAAAAAGAGAATTGTTATGCTAAAGATGCTATTGGGGAGTAGGTGGGGTGGGGTGAGAATTAATGGAGGGCAGTGATATAAAGCAATATCTTCCTAATTTATTTCAATAATTGTATTGTAGCCATTGTTTCTTAAAACATGAAAAATTGTCAAATGTAAAATTAGGTCTTTTTTTGGTCATGGTGAACTGGAGTCATAGATTTGAAGCTGTAATTTCATTAGTCTGAGGAGAACCCAGTGAATAAATGCTTTCTGACAATGAAGGTCAACAGCTGTTTTTCCACTTAAGAGTTCTAGAGTATTGGCTGGAACATTCAAAGGGGTAGGCAAGAATTGGAACAACCATACTGAATATGGAAATGCCAAAGAAATCAGACACAGAAAGATGATACCGTTGTAGATACCAAGGGAATTCTGCAAATTTTTGATGACAACCTCTGGTGCATATACAGCTTGATATACTATTTTTATCATATCTTTTATGATACAATTTTATCATAGAATATAGAATTTTGTTTCCAACATTTAAGTTCTAAGTGAATGTTCTGATTCCACTTAAAATGACAACTACGTTAAGATGTATTTCCATTGATATGGTTCAAGCCTACACAGTTATGTGGAATATAAGCTTCTTGAAAGCAAGATCCATCTAATTTCTGTCCTTTTTATCCCCACTATCGTGTGTAGTGCCTGGCACATAGTGGGCACTTAATAAATAATTATTGATTAAAACAAAGCATTTTAAAATTGTCCAAAGAAATTGTGAACATGTGGGTTAAAATCTTACCTTAGACATTTCCTTTATGTTCCTGGACAGGTCATTAAACCTTATTGAGCCTCCATTTTCTCATCTATAAAATTGGAACAATAATGTGTGTATACTTTATTTCACAAGACTTGTGAGAGCCAAATGAGATCATGTATGTGAAGTACTTTACACTCATTAAGCTTCTATAATCAGTTATCCTGTCGTTGGGGAGGAACCATGGCTTAGAGGATGGAGTGTTGGATGTGGAATCAGGAAGTACTGGATTCAATTTCCACCACTTAAAAGCTAAATAGCTAAGAGAAATTACCTTAATGTCTCTGAACTTTGGTTTCTTCATTTATAAAATTAGTACCATAAGAGCACATCCCCAAAATATTGGTAAGAATCAAATAAAGTAATGTAGGCAAATCACTTTGTAAAACTAAAAAAAAACCTTAAGTAGCCGGACACGGTAGTCCTCTCATCTAATTCCTGATACTGGGGAGGCTGAGGCTGAGATGGAGAGTTCTAAGTTAAAGTAGGGCTCAGCTAACCACATGATCATAGTAAGTCTAGTAGCATTCTGGTGAACTTCGAGGAGAGGGTAGAGGAAGGAAGCTACCGTAAGGAAGAGGGAAGGGATAACCATTTATGTAGCTCCCACTATATACTAGACACTTTGCTTAGTTTTGTTTATTTTAAACAAATGTTTTCCAATTTAATCCTCACAACAACCCTGCAAGGCAGGTACCATTATTTTCCCTATTTCATAACTTAGGAAACTAAGCAAACAGAGGTTAAATCACTTACCCAGGAGCACACAACTAGTAGGTGTCTTCCTGATTCCCAGCCCAATTCTTTATCCAGGGAGTCTCTGAGGAGGGGAGATATTGCCTTGGAAACCCAGCAGGTAAAATCTCCCATGCAAATCAGTATTGGGATCAGGCCCTGGAGTGGTCGCTGCACTTCCAGCGTGGGTGACATATGAAGATACAGTCTAAAAAAGAAAAGAAAAAGTGTTATGTAAACATGAATTATGATGATTAATCCCCCTGTTTTCAAATGCAGAAACTCCTTGCTCTGGTATCTAGAAATCTTGTAGAAGACTAATTTGCATTTCTGCTTCCTTTTCCAAGCATATAGCAGCACACCTTTCCCCGCCCCATCTTTTTTCTCCTCCACCTCAAATAAACTTGATTAGAATATAGAATGAGTACCCTTTCAAAAAATGCAGTGGCAAAAAAAAAGAAAAAAGAAAAAAAGCAACAGTCTTTCAAGGAACCTGATGCCTTCTTGCCAACTCAGCTGTAAATCCCAGTTACATTTCTCCTGCTTTGCTAAAATTCCATTTATTCAAATGTATTTATAAAGCAAACAGCAAAAACACCCACTGTCAGATGCTCCCACATATGCATACATAGACACTCTCAACAGCCCATGCAGCACTGACAGGATGCACAGCTGTTATATTTTACGCTATTTGAAGCTCAATAATTAGCGCCTGTTAAAGAAAAATAAAAATAATAAAAGGCGCCGCACTATCTTGCAACAAATTGCTGGGATCAGAATGTCCAATTTATCAGACCTGCTGCAAAAAGGAAGATTCCTGTTCTAATTTTGTACAATGTTGCTGTCACTACTACACTTGTCAGCACTTTGATATCAACAAAAGGCTTTTAGTGTTTCTAACAGGGAGTGACTTTTTAACTATTGTCTCTAAAGGAAGATAAGAGAGAGTCTTTGACTTTCACCTTAATTTAATAATTTACTTTTTAAGGGTTTTTTCTATTTAATTATTGTTTAAAATGCCAATACTTAAATCTTCCCCTTAGCACTAAGCCACCAGCCTCTCTTTCCATGTAGATGTTCACTCCAAGACCCCTAAAGCACTTTACAGGCATTAATTCTCTAATGAGATCTCAGTGAAACAGATATTGCTTGCCTGATTTTCAGATGAAGGAAAGATGGCACAAAGCAGTTGATGTCTCCAAAGCTAGAGGACAATGTAAACCCAGGCTTCATTCTCTAGTTTCTGCTCCACACCAGGTCCCCTGGTCTACTCTGTGGTTTTATAAAGCTAAAAATGTATTTGAAATAATAAACTATTAGCAGCCTCTAAGTCAGAGTCTGTAGTTTTAACTTTGGTGAATTTGAACTGACAGCGGTGGGAATTCTTCACACACAAGAGTCAATTAAGATTATGAGTCAGGCCCTGGGTAGGTGCACTGAGCAAAAATTCAAAAATACTTTGACACTTGAGATATGAATGGGCCAGAAAGATCAAAGTTCTGCTGGCATCAGTGTAGCCAACCCTCCCTGAGCCCAACCAATACTATATATCCCTTTAGGAGCATCATTTTAAACTCTCTGTTTTCCTCATAATTTCAAAATAAGGACCACAGTGCTTCTGTCACTAAGTACATGGTTGATTAGATAGCTAATGGACCATATTCCCATTTTATTTAATCCAAATAAAATATATGATAGCTTTGGTTTTGCTAGTCCAACTCTAGAGAATGCTAAATGGTGATGTTTTTTCCCTTCCAAATAAATCCATTTTTATGATCCTCCTCTGTTTTCCCACAAGGCACAGAAACTACATTTACCCTGCAATCCCTGATAAAATGGAAGACCATCCAAATGAGTAGTGGACATTCCATTTTTGCCCCAATGATTATTATGTTGGCAGTCACTAGTACATCTGATACTCAATTTAAGGATGACTTATCTTCATGCGGAAGCTAATGCTGCTTCCTTGTTCAACTGGAAACAAACTGTTATCTCAGACTTGCCTAGATTTTCTAAAGAAGTCATGCCCCTGAAGCCACAAGTCTTCATTATCTCTGGGTACACAAATTTCCTATGCTTCTCAAAAATTAATGTTGGACATTGTCATGTATATCATGGTTTTGAGTAAATGAATGGCTTCATTACATACCTATCTCTTTTTAGAACCTAACACAGGGGTGGGGAACCTGCAGCCTTGAGGCCACTCTAGGTCCTCAAGTGCATCCCTTCCATCGAAGGGATTTGTTCTGTAAACTTGGAGTCAGTCAAAAGGCCACACCCAAGGACCTCAAAGGCCACATGTTGCCTCATGGCTACAGGTTCCCCACCCTTGACTAGCATATATGTCCAGTCATGTCATCTCACAGTGATAGGGTTTATGGGTGGTTGATGAGGTCAGTTTTGCTGACAGGGTAGTCTTTCTCTCATTGGCCTTCTAAGAATTCCTAATTCTGTCTCTATACACATAGGGATATAGCTGTTGCAATGACCTGAAAGAAAAGATGGATGTCAATCAAGCAACCATTTTGACTGTTTTGTTTTGTTCTGCCTGACTTGATTGCTTTGGTAATTTCCTCCCTCAGCTATGTAGGGAATCAGATGTCATTGAAAATTGCCATTATTTTAACTTTGCATGAGATAGAATAATACAGTAAGTAAAGAACTGGACTTGGAATCAAGAAGACATAGGTTCAAATACCGTCTCAAAAAATTAGGGTTTGAGTTCCTTATTGGATGCTTGAAAATAGGGACTTTTTGAGGGGGAGAGGGAGTCTTTCTTTGAATCCTCAACACTTAGCAAAGCACCTGGCACATAGGAGATGCTTAAAAATGCTCGTTGAAGTGACTGAGCTGGGTGTTTAAACTGATTGAGAGCTTAATAGAAGTACTATGGCGGTGTAGTAGGAAGCCCATTGACTGCCATAAAACCTGGAATCTGGTCTCAGCTCTATCATTAAGGAGTCATATGATCTTGAGTAAGTCACTTTTCCATTGTGCTTTGATTTTCTATACTGTTCCCCTACATTTAAAATGAAGGAGTTAATTGAATTGATTAAAATGAAGGGGATGGTTTCTCTGGTCCCTTCTATCATTAGGATTTTATGGTTCAATTGAGCACAAAGAATTTACTTGAATCAACATTCTTTATCATGTGTAATAAATGAATGAATGAATAGATGCATTAACTATTTGCAAAACACTGTGCTAAATGCTGGATATCCAAGTAGAAAAATAAGATGATTTATTCTAATAAGGGGAGAATAAACCTATAACAGGCTTTAGCTGTAAGGCAAATACTGAGGACCAATGATTTTTAGGTTGTAATAGTGAAACGTGTAGCGTTGCAACTTCTTTAACATCATTTCCATTGATAAAACAATTTCTGTGTCTGATGTTGAACCATTTTTTAGCATAAAGGACGTTGGTGGAAAAAAACTTTTTGGGGGAAGGGGAGGAGTCTTTAATAACTGTGGCTGCTGAGGAGGCAAGAGTTGTGATACCTGCAGAGGCCTTTGCCATGACATGTCTTCACAAGGGTTAGGTCTCTCTGTAATGTCTAAGGATCTTGGTTGGCTAATTTAGGGTCTGGGAACTTTCAAATATATATAATTTCCTCTCCAAGAATTTCTTCCTCTCTTTCTCAACTTCTTTGAGGGCAGGGGACATGTTGCTTGCTTGTATTTTTATCCTCACTGTTTAGTATGATACATGGTACACAATAAATTTGCAACATTTCTTTTTTATTCATTTAAGGTTGCAAGCTACCTATTGCCTCACTCTTTGGAATCCTTGTGCTTCAATTCAGACAGCTATCTGTGAGAGTTGATCTGGAAACATTTCCTTTAACACTGAGGAAATTACCATCACTGTTCTCCTCCTTATAGGATAGTCTCTCTTTTCTAGGTGTTTGTGATATTGTTCTATCCTGATTGTCTTCTTATTGAAGCAATTGTTCCTTCTCAGTTATAGGACTAAGAGTTGATAGGATTCTTAGAGATCATCTAGTCTTTTTAGGAAAGGTACTATACAAATGCCGAAATTATTATTTTAAAATAATTTATTTCTATGATTAATATAGGCCCTTCTATGAGGGTAAGGGTATGGAGATGGGAGAGATTTGCTCTTAATAATGAATTACAACTATACAAGAAGGAAGGAAGGAAGGAAGGAAAGGAATGGAAAGGAAAGGAAAGGAAAGGAAAGGAAAGGAAAGGAAAGGAAAGGAAAGGAAAGGAAAGGAAAGGAAAGGAAAGGAAAGGAAAGGAAAGGAAAGAAAGGAAAGGAATTATTGAGGGGTTACTATGTGCCAGGCCTTGTGCTAGGGATATAATACAGCACAGGGGATACAATACAAAGAAAGAAAAATAGTTCCTGCCCTCAATCAGTTTATAACATACAACAACATACTGAAAACCAGGGAGCGGAAGAGCACAAAGATGCCTGTTTTGAGGTCCAAAAGTCAGGGAGTAGGCTGGGAGGCAAATGAAGGCTGGCTTATAACCTTGCACAAAATGAAGGTTCAAGGACAAAATTACAAATGGAAGAGTATGAGCCTTGGAAAGAGATATTCTAAGTTGAGTCAGCCATAGAGAGAGTTAGATGTTCCAGAGGTAGGAGGTGCCAGATGTTGAGGTTCCAGAAGAGAAAAAAAATTGTCATGAACAATTTTAATAGAAGTAAATTGTATTATTGCTTTTGGTACAGAAGTCAATATACTTTAAAGAAAATATAAGTCAACCTAGTCATTTTGGCATTTAAAAAAATCAGCATAGTCTGAACATTTAAATACTCTTCCTAGGAGTATGAAATGACCTATTTTCAAAGTCACATTAAAAGAAATATATGAGGAGTGCTCTCTCTGGGGAATAATGATACAATAAAAAAACTCTGTATTTGTATAAAAGCTAATCCTCCCACAGAGGTATACCTATTAAACACAGTTCAGTGTAATAAAGAAAATAGAGTGATATTTGGGCCGTACATAAGTGATTGCCATTTAAGAAAAGCAGGGGAGTTAGGATTTTGTTATTTCTTACTATGGTCTGGAAGAATGGTCCAGAAATATTTTCCAAGGAATCTCTTTTCAGTTTAGAAACAAACTATTAAAGAGAAAGGCAGAGCAAAACATATAAAGAGAACCACTCATTTAAGTAGTGTGTATGTGAACTATAAAGTGTATGACTTTATAGTCATAAAGTGGCTATTTAAATTCCATTGCTTCTCAACAATCCTAATAGTTTAGACCACAGAAATTGATCGTTCTCTCCCCCAGGCCCTACCCCCCACATAGCATACTTTCACCATGAACCATACTTTCATCCAGAACTTTTACTTGGGGCTATGCCAGGGCATAATCCAGGTATTTTAAACTAATGGAGTTCTCGAAATACTAAGGGGAGGAATAAAAATGCAGGTATCTTGGAAAAGGCAGTGGCTTTATAGTTGAGTTCTGGGCATCCTTAGATGGGGCAATACTCTTAAGTATTCCATGTTTGTTACATCCTTGAATTCAAGTCAATCAATCAGTCAAGAAAATTACTAAACATTTACTACGTGCCAAGCACTGGGGATAAAAATAAAGAGTGGATGAAAGTCTCTGCCCTCAAGCGGCAGAGGGAGAAACAACTTGTAAATATGTGAGATACATGGAATTAACATGGAAGGGAGGTAACCTTATCTTATAGGTAAAAGCTCTCACATCTGGAGGGATCAGGACTGGAAGAGCACTCCTAAATAATGAGGATTTGAGCTAAGCTTTGAAGGAAGCCAGGTATGCAAAGAAGCAGATTCGAGGAATGAGGACCTTCCGTGTTTGTGAAACAACCAGTGTAAGGCACTGAGAGAGTGTCATCTGTGAAGAACAGCAAATACTCCAGTATGGCTAGGTCCTAGAATGTGTGGAGAGTAAAATATAAGAATGCTGGGAAGGCAGTTAAGGGCCAGATTGTGAAGACTTTTTGATGCCAAACAAAGGCCTTTATATTGGATCATGCAGGTAATAAGGAACCACTGTAGTTTACTGAATAGGGAGGTGACATGATCTGACCTGTGTTTTAGGAAAATTACTTTGGAAGCTGGGTGGAAGATGAAACTCAGTGCAGAATCTTGAACCAGGGAGAGCAATAAGAAGCCTATTGTAATCGTCCAGGAAAGAGATGGTGAGGGCCTAAACTAATGATACAGCTGTTTGCTTGAAGAGAAGAGGATGTGTGTAAGCACTGTTATGAATGTAGAAATGACAAAATTTTGCAATAGATTGGATAAATCGGGTGAGTGAGAGTGAGAGGCAGAGGATAACACCAAGGTTTCAAAAGCAGGTAGATAGGAAGATGATGATACTTTCAACAATAATAAGGCAGTTTAAAATAATAAGTTATGTTTTGGAAATTTTTGAGTTTGACATCAAGTTTGCAACGTCTTGATGAATTTGGTTGTAATGGGCTCAGGACAGTGAGCAGGGACATATACATATACATATGTGTATGTATGCATGCATGTATTTATGTATGTGTGAATATATGCTTATGTAAGCATATATGTGCCTATATACATATATGTATATATACACATACATATATATATATATACATATATACATATAGATGGAGCTTCATAGAGATGCTAACTGAATCAATTTTTGTTAATAAGTTCACCAAGAGATATAGTATAGATAAAAAAGAAAATAATTCCCAAGGCAGAGACTGAATATACATCCTCAAGTAAAGGAGACTAGGAGTAGACAGAAAAGTAAAAGAAGAACCAAGAGAGCAATGTCATTAAAACCCAGAAAGAAAAAAATGTATGTACTCAGGAATAGAAAATGATCAGAAATGTCAAATACCTGAGAGGTCAAGGAAATGAAGACTGAGAAAAGACCAGTATATCTAGCAACTAAACTATCACTAATGACTTTGGAGAAGTCAGTATGAGCTGACCAAAGAGACCATGAGCTAAATTGCAGAGAATTTAGAAAAGAGTGGGAAGAAGTGAAATAGAGACACTGAGTATGGTGGTTCAATCCAAACATCATTTTAAAAGCCTATATTATGCACAAGGCTTTAGGGAAGCAAAGATAAATATAACACATATCTTGCTCTCAGCAAGAATACAATCTAAAGATGAAGGAAAAATATGAATGCAAATAACTATGATTCAGATTAATAGATATTAAATGAAAAAGAGAGATCCACAAAGAATATGATGTTTGAGACAAGAAAGGAGCTGTGAGAGAATGCTTGAAGGAAGAGGTGGAACTCAAGTTAGGCCCTGAAGGAAGAAAGAAGACTCAATTGAAAGAGAAAGATAAGAATCCAGTCTAGAAATAAGCAAATCATAAGAAAAGGCACGGAAATGAACAAGGCAAAAATGGAGAAAGAAAAGTGGTCCTATCTGCTATCAGGGACAAAAAAGAAAAACAAAAAATACATGAAGGGGCATAATGGAATGTAAGGTGAGAAAAGTAGTTTGGAGGACCCTGAATGTCAAGATCAGGATCTTATACATTATTCATTAGGTGATGGAGAGCTCCTTAATGTTTTGAAGCAGAATATCACATAATAAGAAAAGTATATTAGAAAGATTATTCAGTCAACACTGTAAGGAATGAAATACAATGCAGTAGGGCTATAATGAAAGAAAGAAAATCAATTACCAAATCATTATATTTGTCTAGGAAAGAGAAAATGAGAAATTGAAATAAGGCAGTTGCAGAAAAAGTGGAAAGGGAGGTGATAAATATAAGAAATATTGCTAAAGTTAAGTCTATGGGAAGTGAAAACTAGCTAAATGTAGAGATGGGTAGGGAGAGGAAAAATTCAAAATGGATTCCAATACTTGCCTATACTTGCCTAACTAGAATGATACCTGTACCATCAATCCAAATATAACATTAAGAGAGAGAAGCAAGTTTTTGTGGAAATGATGTGTTCCATTTTGTGCAAGTGAGCTTGAAGTGCTAATGAAGCACTCACAAGCACGCTGAAGAGATATTTAGCAGTGAGAAGGACATATGGGTAAGAAGCTCTGAGTAGGAATTGGGGGTGAGGACACAGATTCAGGAATTTTCTATATAGAAGCAATATTTAAGGCAACACATTGACGGATACCCAATGAAAAATGTGCATGGAAGAGACGAGAGGAGATTACCAAAGAAGTGTAGAGGGCCAGAAATGAGAAAGTCCATTCTGGGATAAGATACAGGGCAGGATTTCACTGAAGCCTGTTCTTGTCCTTGTGCTGATAACTCAGGTTGTGGGCTCTCCAAACCTCCCTCAGCACACACATGCTAAATACCACCTGTGAGCTGTTAACACAATACCGCTACTGCAAAAAGGGAACAAAGCACGAGGAAGTCACACAATGTAACAAATGTTTCTCACGAGAACTTGTTGATCTGCTTGCCTAAAATGTATATAAGCCCTTTCCCTCAGCTTAATAAACAGAGCCGTGCTATACTCTCCCTCCTGGCCCATGTCTTCTTTTCACTCTCTGCGGCATCCTTTTTCCCTTTGGTGGCCTGCCCCATGGCCACGGGTGGCAGGGAAGAGGTGAGGAGAATAGAGGTAAGTAAAGGAAAGGAGAAAGTGATAGGAAGGGAAGGAGAAGAGAGGGGAGGAGAGATGGGAAGGGAAGAAGAAAGGAGTAGAGAGGACACGACAGAAGTGGAGAGGAGAGAAGTGGACAGGAAAAGAGAAAACCTTAGGTAACACTTACACTTAAGAGAGAAGTGTCAAGAGTAAGTTTTTAAAAGACATAGAAAGACAGATATTAGAGAGGTACATGAATGAAATTTTTGTTTTGTTTTGTTTTTCTCATGGAAACCAATGGAAAAGGGACCATAACTAATAAGATGATACACGATTTGAAATGCTGCAGAGAAGCCAAATATATTGACAAAAGATCAAAAAAGACATTGTGTTTAGGGATAAAGAGATCATTATCACCATCATGGTAGCAGAGACAAAAGCCATCTTGGAAGGTCTTGGGAAATGAGTCCTTGTCAAGAAAGCAGAAATGACAAGTGCAGCCTAGTGTTTCTAGGAATTTTTACATGAAATTGAGGAGAAAGGGCACATGAAAGCTTGAATGGACAGCAGAGTCAAGGAAGGTGTTACTCAAATAGAGACTTTCTTCATGCTTGCAGGTGAGAAGAAACAACCAGTAGTAAGAGAGAAATTCGATGTGAATGAAAGAAGTAGTAGATGGGATGGAACAGATAGGTTACCTTTAGCAAATATATGGGCAACTTCTTTCTCTAACTCTAACTCTCACAATCTAAGATTAGAAATAAGAAGAGAAGGATGGGTGAGGAAACTGAAAGTGTAAATCACATTTACATCGGTTGAATTGAAGTTTTTTAGGAAGTGAGAATAAAAAGGAAGGGGATGGAGATAAGCATAAGTAGAAGTATAGCTGGGGGCTTGAGAGGACAAAAAAAGGTTTGGAGTAGGCATAACTACCAACAGATGACACTATGATGAATGTGAAATTCTCAGGGGAAAGTTGGGATGGGGATCTAAAACACTTCTTCAGTGGTCATAAAAATCTGAACTTCTAGGACTAGATGTCCCAATGAGAAATTTAAAAATCCATATGAAAATAACTGAAGTGATGGGGAAGCCAAGATGGCAGCTGGAAAGCAGGGACTTGCTTAAGTTCTCCCCAAATCCCTCCAAACACCTGTAAAAATGGCTCTGAACAAATTCTAGAGCTGTGGAATCCACAAAATAGCAGATGGAAGCAGGTCACTAGCCCAGGATGGCCTGGACAGTCACTGGGAAGGGTCTATCGCATGGTGCTGGGAGCGGAGTGAAGCACAGCCCAGCATCGGCCACCCCAAGACAAACCAGACCAGGAGTCGGCCCAGAGCAGGCCTTAGGGCCATGAATCATTGAGCTGTGGCAGTTACCAGACTTCTCAACCCACAAACACCAAAAACCATGAAGCAGGTTAATGGGAAAACTGCTAGATTGGGTGAGAGAGCAGCCCAGCCCTAGCCTTGGGGGTGGCAGAGGTGATGTGATGGTGGAGCCAGCAGCAGCAGGAAGCTCCTGTGGCTGCTTCCAGAGCTCCAGTGTCACCTGCTTCCAGAGTCCCTGATCCACACGGTGGGAGGAATCAAGAGGCAGACCAGAGTGGGAGTGTAGGGCTTACTTTGCCCTGCTTGGATCTGGGTTGCAATCCTGGTTGGCAGTTCTTGGGGGAGGAGGAGCGCTGCTGTGGCAGAGCTTGTGGTGACAGTAGAGTAGAAGTAGCTCTGAAAACAGCAGTGCAGCCCCTCAAGCTTGGGACAAAGTACCCTCTACTCTACAAGCAGTCATACCCTGACAACAAGCTCAAAGGTCAAGTAGTTGGCTGGTAACATGGCCAGGCAGTGAAAACGGACACAGACTCAGACTCAGACTGAGACTGTAGAATCTTTTTTTGGTGATGAAGAAGATCAAGTCATACATCCAGAAGAAGATAGATCTTTCAGGAAAACTCAGATTTAATGTAGGGAACTGAGATTTAATTTTCTATTTAAAAATAAAAGATCAAAATTTGGCCCAGTAGATAAAATATAGACAGGAAAAAACTTGGTTCAAATTAGCCTTTGACAGTTGCTAGCTGTATGATTTGAGTGAGTCATTGAAATTTTATGTCTTAGGCATCTCTTTAGGATTCATCAACTGTGTCATGGACCAGCAAGTACAGGGAATACCCTGTATTATAAAGATCACAAATCCTTTGAATATTCTTACATTAAAAATGAAAGTGACCAGAAATCATTTATTGAATTATTTGTCTTGAAACTTGCTACAAAATTCAACCAAGTAAATCAGCAAATCTGGGGAATGAGCCAAATCTTCGGGCCTGAAAAAACTGACATCAAAGATCCTAATTTATGTTTAGAATTGATAATCCCATTGGAGATGCTGACTGCAAATCATGGATAATTTGAACGTCTTTGGGAATTTCCTACTTATTTACATGTATTTGGAGTACTGTGGATATTTTTGCCCTACTTTCAAGCCATATATTTAGGTAAGAAATGGAGGTAACAGAAATCAGTCTATACATTGTCAATCAGTCAGTCTGTATTTATTAAGTACTTAATATTTGCTAAAAGCTGAAGATAACAAAAAGAGGCAAAAACACCATCCTTGCCTTCAAAGAGTCCATATTTCAATGGTAGAGACAACAAGCAAATAACTAGGTATAAACAAGATATATACCATGTTAAGTGAGGCAGTCTTAGTAAGAAGGGACTAACAGTGGGTATATTGATAACTAAGAAAAGTCTCCTATAGAAGGTGAGATTTGGACTGAGTTTTGAAGGAAGCCAGGGAAGCTACGGAATCTACGAATGGGAGGCGAAATAGAGCATTCCAGGTATGAAAGGATAGAGGAAAAATACTGAGAGTTGAGTGATAGAGTATCCTCTGTGACAAACAGTGGGAAAGCCAGTGCAGATGGATCATAGAGTATATGGACAGGAATGAAAGGTAAAATTGCAAAATTGCATTGAGAAGGCCTTTAAATGCCCAGCATAAATTTTTATATTTCATGCTGTAGGTAACAGGAAGCAATTATAGTTTGTTGAATAGGCCAGTGACATTGTCAGACCCTCCACTTTAGGAAGATCACTTTGACAGCTAAATAGAGTATGGATTGGAATGGGGCCTTGGGTTAAGGAGACAAAGCATAAGAAGCTCTTGAAATGGTCCAAGGGAGAAATGATGAGGACCTATATAAGGATAGCTGCTGTGTAAGTGGAGATAAGGGAATATACAACATACAGAATATAGAGAACAGACAAGAGATATTGTGAATTGAAAAACAAAAAGATTTTATAATTGATTGGATGGGTGGCATAAGTTTAAGTGAAGAATCAATGATAACATTTGGTTTGCAAGGTCATGAGATTGGAAGAATGGTGGTGCTTTAGGCAGTCATAGAAAAATTGGGGAGAGTGGAAGGTTTTGTGTGCATGGGGGGGAATTAACGAATTCTGTTCCCTACATGGAGCTTGAGAGGCCTATGAAATATTCAATTTGATATGTCGAAGAGGAAGTAGGTAATGCAGGATTGGAGCTCAGGAAAATAATTGGTTCCTTTTTACTCATTTCTTGGTCAGACCCCTTTTTAGTTTGGTAGAAGATATCCATTATGTGGTAGGGCAGAAACTGAGCATAGACCAATATCTTACACCATATTCCAAAATAAAGTCAAAATGGGTTCATGATTTAGGAATAAAGGTTGACACTATAAGCTATTTGGGAAAGCAAGGAATAGTTTACCTATTAGATTTATGGAAAAGCAAACAATTCATGACACAAAAAGAGATAGAGAGCATTACAAAATACAAAATGAATAATTTTTATTATGTTAAATTGAAATGTTTTGTATAAAAAAGCCAATGCAACAAAGATTAGGAGGGAAGCAGAAAATTGGGAGAAAATCTTTACAACAAGTGTCTCTGATAAAGGCCTCATCTCTAAAATATATAGGGAACTGATCCAAATTTATAGGAATGCAAGTCATTCCCCAATTGAGAAATGGTCAAAGGATATGAACAGGCAGCTTTCAGAGGAAGAAATTAAAGATATCGATAGGCATATGAAAAAATGCTCAAAATCCTACTGATTAGAGAAATGCAAATCAAAACAACTCTTAGGTACCATATCTCTCCTGTCAGATTGGGTAAAATGACAAAACAAGGAAATGATAAATGCTGGAGAGGATGTGGGATAATTGGAACATTGTTACATTGCTGGTGGAGTTGTGAACGGATCCAGTCATTCTGTAGAGCAATTTGCAACTATGCCCAAAGGGCTATAAAAATGTTCATACCCTTTAATCCAGCAATTCCTCTTCCAGGGTTGTATCTCAAAGAGATCATAAAAGTGGGAAAAGGACCCATACGTACAAAAATATGTATAGTGGCTCTTTCTGTAGTAGCAAAGAATTGGAAATCAAGGGGATGCCCATCAATTGGGGAATGGCTGAACAAGTTGTGGTATATGAAGGTAATGGAATGCTATTGTGCTATAAGAAATGGGGAAGATACGGACTTCATAATAACCTGGAAAAACCTACATGATATAATGCTGAGTGAGCAGAGCAGAACCAGGAGAACATTATACACAACCACAGATAGACGGACTCTGTGATGACTAACCCTGATAGACTTCACTCTTCTCAGCAATACAAGGTTCAAAGACAACTCCAAAGGACTCATGATGGAGAATGCTATCTATGTCCAAAGAAAGAACTATGGAGTCTGAGTGCAGATTGAGGCACACTTTATGCTCTCCATTTTTCCCCCTTGGTTTTTCTTTTTTTTCTCTCTCTTTTGTTTTTGTTTTTTGTTTTTTTGGGCTTTTTTGGTTTTGTTTCTTCTTTCTCATGATTCATTCCATTGGGCATAATTCTTCTTTACAGCTTGACTATTGTGTAAATAATTTCAATGCCAAGTTATATATAGAAGACATATCAGATTCCATGCCATCTTGGGGTGGAGGAAGGAGGGGAAGAAAATCTGGAAATCAAAATTATGTGGAACTCAGTGTTGTAAACTAAAAATAAAAACAATCTTAATTATTAAAAAAAGAAGATACCTGTTATGTTGACTAGACCCCTGTGGCAGTTTTAATAAAGGACATGAGTGAGATTTATACAGGATGAGCACACATTCATAGATTGAGATATGCAAGACTAGAGGACATGGTCACATCAATGGGAATATACAACCATTGAAATGTACAGGCAAGTACTATCTCACCACCAACATGCTGCCATTGTGAATAACATGCCTAAGTGACTATTTTGTCTTTGTATGGTTATATTTAAAAAAACATAGATGCCTTAATAAGCATTTATATCAGTCTCATTTATAACTCCCATATTATTGTGGCAAAATAAATTGATAAATGATTTGAAAAGGTATATCAATAAAGGGGCAAAATGATAAGAAAACTGTTTCCATTTCATGAAATACTACAATGTTTGAAGAGTTGTTTTTCAGTTGATTTCAAGTCATGTCTAACACTTTTTGAACCCTATTTGGCATTTCCTTGGCAAAGATACTGGAGTAGTTTGCTATTTCCTTCTCCAGATCATTTTACAGATAAGGAACTAAGACAAAAAGGATAAAGTGACTTGTCCAGGGTCACACAGTAAGAAAATACCTCTGGCCAGATTCAAAGTCAGGAAGATGAGTATTCATTACTCTAGGCCCAGCACTCTATTCACTATGCCACCTAGCTGTCCCATTTGGAGAGTAGTATGTGATTACTTTCATGTTTATAGATTTAGATTTAATTCTTATACTCAATACCATATTTAGCTATCATGACTATGTGCAAGTTCATAGAGTAATGGAATGTTCTAGCTGAAAAGCACCTAAATGTTTTCTAGTCTTAACCCACTTTATTTTATATTATCTAATTTTATTGATAACTTTCATTTTAAAATGCATCCAATTCTAAATATATGCCTCTCATTCCTCTATACAAAGAACATCCCACATAACAAAAATTAAAAAGAAATAAAAAGTAGTTCAGCAAATCTGGCCAATTTATTGAATATATTTGACAGTATTTTAAAATATAACTCCATAGTTCCTCATCTTTTCATTGAATGGAAAAGTGACATTTTCTCAATTCTTCTGAGGCACCTGGTACATAGTAGTTGTTTTAAAAAAGCTTATCGACTTGTCTGAAGCCAGCATAACTTGCCCAAAATCACATAATTAATTATTGGCAGAAATGACCCTAAACCCCAGGCTTACTAACTCACATTCCATACCACCACTTTGCCCCTTTCTCCACACTGAGTGGTCAATGATTATTTTGGAAGAGCAGATACGACCCTACTTCCAAAAAAATATTTGTGAATAAAGGGGAAAAATATCATGTTGATCAATTAAATTCATGACTCCCTTTTTGCTGGTTAAATAGCTTAAGAAAAAGCTGAAAACAGGGTGTCAAAGTTCAGCAAGATGCCAGAATCACAAAGTCACTCTACTGACTTGCTGACATTATTGCAAAGGGAACTTTCAACCACTCCTGGCCTGATGTCATCAATAGTAAAGAACCGTGTAGCATGAAAGAGATAAGATTGTGTAAGAATTTCTTTAAGTGAAAATGTCGTTTACACTTGATAAGCTTTGAGCTATCGCAGGGGAAAATGTGGGAAAATTGGAGAAAAAAGGGGGGAAAATGTGGTTTCCATCTATTTTGTTCCATAGGCAGAAGTGCCAGGACAAATCATCAGGTCTTGGGGTGAATTTTCTAGTTACAGTAGATGAAGCATCTCATAGGCTGTTTTGACGGATTGTTATCATGAACAATCCTGAGTGTGATGAATATGCCTGTCCCATCGATGACAGAGTGGAAAAGGAGCTGCTAAAATTCAGTGGATGTGAATCCATTAGAATCTGTTAGGGGTGTACATTAGTAAAGATTTCATACAAAAGAGTGAGATAGGTTTCAGTGGAAAAAGTACCAGGAGTGGTGGTTTCTAATTCAAATTATCATGACTAGTAAGTAACAGATCTTATCTTCTTATCCCCTTTGCTCCAAGAATACATACATGTGTGATTACATGGGAGGATGCCTTGAAACCAATAGTTTGTGAGCATGTGTACGTGTATGTATATATATATATATACATATATATATGTGTGTATGTATGTATATGTATATATATATATTTATAAAACGATAGAGAGACATATGAAGGTCGCATACATACATACACATAGCTGTGGGGAGGGCAACTTCTTGTAAAAAGCAATCACAAATAATAAATATGCAAAGGTGAAAATTTTTCTTTTAAATTTTGTGAGCTGTCAGATTTAAAAAAAAGAGAGGGTCATTCTCTGGTCTATTAACAGATGTGTCTAACATTTGGATACTTGAGCCAGGTTTTTATATGACACAAAATGAAAATATATTATTTTATGACAGTAAATCTCTCATCACCATTAAAATCTAATAAAATTGTTAGATGAGAAAGACCGAGCATTTGAAAAGTTGGGTGAATCTGTCATATATCTTAAGAGTTAGTATCTGAGAACTGTGTTCTTGGTTAAGCCGACATTAGAAGTCTTTGTAGAGGGTGAAATGCATTCTTCTTGACCATTTTCTAAGCAGTAGAAATTGTGATGCTTATTTTTTCAAGTCAAAGAGAAATCTCCTTATCTCTGTCAGGAGATAGTGACAACAGAATCTTTGTTCCTTTGCCACTAGGCATATACTTTGCCATTGATCAGATGCTAGCCCTGGCAGGTGGGCTAAAAGGTGGTCACGCAGTCCTTTTCAATGCTATCTCCAGAAATTTCATTACTCTTTCAAAGGGATTTGCCTCCAGATTCTTGGAAAGTATGGTGGCCAAGACTTTTTCTTTTTTAATAGAGGAAAGAGATCTGGATTTGTAGTCAGGAGACTTGTACTTGAAATACAGTTTCAACACTAGAACACATGTCACTACAAAACAAATCACTACCTCTCTGAGTCGCAATTTCCTTGTCTGTAGAATAAAGTCAATAATAATGAGTATAGTAGGAGTAGTTGTCATTGCTGTAGTAGTAGGAGCAGTAGTAGTAGCAGCAGCAGCAGCAACTGATGCAATAGGATTAGCACTAGTAACAATAATAATAGCAAGCATTTATATAGTTCCTTAAAGTTTGCAAAGTATTTTACTAATATTATCTGAGGAGAAAGATTATATGCATTAATATTATTATAAAGACCTGCCTACTTTTGCTTCCACTTATCATTATTACTATCAATTAATTTGCATATAAATCTGCTTCTGCTAATTATTATTGTCCTATATAAATATAAATAAAAGTTTCTTATACTGTTATATATACACACATATATAATATATATAATGTTCATATATATGTGTATGAGTCATGTATATATGTGAATTAACAATGATGATAAGAACTAAAAGTAGGAGAAGTAGGAGGAAGAGGGTCATTATGATCATATTAACTAAGCTCATTTAGCTTGCTAATTTCTTTGCCTAACATATATGAAACATGGTATCAGCCCCCCTGAAAATACTCTAATTCTAAGTTAATCAAATGGACAGATTCTATGACCCAAAGCTTTATTACATGATTTTCTTTGCATTTATATATTCTACTGGCTATGATTGAAGTGAATGTAAATCTGTTCCTCAATTGATTGTACAATGATGATTAGTCATCACCGTTGGCACATGCACACATTGACAATTGCTCACCTTAATCTGTTTTACAGTTTACAAAATATTTTCTTTGAAATAACCCTATGAGGAAGACAATGCAAGTAATATTGTTTTTCTTTTTTTCAGGCAAGGAATTTGATACTCAGAAAAGTAATGTGGCCCCATTCCTTGTATGGAAGATTACTGAGACACTAGCTAAGGTCTTTTAACTACAAGCCTAGTGTTTCTTTCACCACATCAAGGTGACTCTTAAAGCACTCTCTCTTTGTCTCTCTGTCTCTCTCACTATCTCTCCATCTCTCTCTGTCTGTCTCTGTCTCTCTCTCTGTCTCTCTGTCTCTCTCTCTCTCTCTCTCTCTGTCGCTCTGACTTTCTATCTCTCACTTTCTCATGCAGGTCATCAACCTCCTCACACTGTCAATATTATTCCTGGAAAGCTAATTTTCATTATAGGAAGATTCCCCAAAGACAATTATCATATATGAGGTGTTAAATTCTCCCCAGCTGGATAATATTTGAACATTCAACTCCTACTTCTTACTCTTCTGTCTCCATTGCATGAAGTTCACTTGCATAACAGTATTTGTACAAGTCTGAATAATCTATTCAATGTATGCATGTGTATAGTTGTCTGTTTTTTGTCAGTACAAAGCACTTAAGGAGAGCTCTGTACTTTAGGGCTTAGAGAAGGAAGAAAGTAAAGAAGAAAAGAAGGAAGGAAGGTAGGAAAGAAGGAAGGAAGGTAAGAAAGAAGGAAGGAAGGAAACTAGGAAAGAAGGAAGGAAGGAAAGAAGGAAGGAAGGAAGGAAGGAAAGGAGGTTGATAGGTTGATTATATGGATAGTAATATTAAAGAGAATAAGGATGAGAGACCAAAATCTGATACCTGATGGCTGCATTTCTTTTTCAGTAAAGGGGAAAGGAAGGTGATCAGCTGAGAAGAAAGTAAATATCAGTTTAAGAAAATTGGTGAAGAAAGTGGGTGGCCATTTTGGGAAGTATCCAGAGTACTAGCAAAGATGAACAATATTTTAAAAAGATTGATAAGCAATGGAAAGAGAAGGGTCTAAATTACATACAATCTATAGTGTGCAAAAGGAGCACAGTTCCAGATCCTTCCCCAACATTTCTAAATCCTGAAAGCAGGCATTGAAAAAATCCTATTGTAAGGGTGAGCTAAGAATGAAAAATTAAGTTTCAAGTGTAATCAGGAAGGAAGTTTAGGGTGCTGATCCACTGAAAAGTTCATTTTCTTCTTGACTATATTAACATCATGGATGTATTCTGTACATCTGTCAGTGACCTGGTGGAACAGAAAATAATACAGTCCCGATTCACAATGTGACATAAGTGAGAGAACCAGAGTTTTTCCACATTACAATAAGTTCCATTTAAATTGCAGCATATTAGACCAATGGATCACACAATCTTATCCTCAAGGCACCTTAGCAATTTTTAAAAATTTAGTGGTTCCCATTTAGTAGTTTGCGAAACCCTTGGGGGCTTATAACAATGGCCCAAAGTACCTTCTAATGGCACACTAAATCTTTAATAATTCTAACAAATAATATTAATAATAATTTAAATTACCCTGGGAGTTCACAACACATTTTTAGTTTGTGTTGAAAGGGACTGTAATGGTAATCAGGGCAGGACTTTTTGCTGTTCTTCTCTTTTGCGATGCTAAGGCTATCAAGTGCCTTTAAAGAGTCTGGCCTTTGTTTGAATGGAGCAAGTAAAGTGGGATCTTTTTGTTTTGGAGTGTTTCTCAGCGCTAAGGCTATCAAGTGTTAAGTTGGCCCCAGCCCTCAGGATCCTGAACAGGGTAAAAGAGCTCTGAGGCTGGTGTTTTGCCTTTGGGGGTACACTCATTGAAAGAGTTTGGTGATAAGACTCTGGGCAAGCCTTTGAAACAGCACTCCTCCAGTTTTGATAACCCAGATGTTGGTGCTTCTCTGGTAACTTGTGATTTGATCAGACAAGATCTGTCTGTTGATCTGTTTATAATGAATGCTTGTAATTTCTGTTTCTATTTGCCCTGAAGTTCAGGGGGCTGATCTTTTCTCCCTGAACTAAATGAATGATATATGTATGTTTAATTAAACTGAAATTGTTAACCCCTTGAAGTTGCTTTCCTTAGAAAAGCAGATCCAGGAATCTGTGTTGGCAGCCCTTCTGTGTGCTGATGTTATTGGTCTTACACAGCCACAGTAGCTGCTAGCCACATTGTTGCTACAGGGATTCACAAAACAAAATTAAAAAAAAACAAAGTTGGAAACCATTGGCCTACTTCAATCCTTTCATTTAACAAACAAGGAAACTGAGGTCTAGATAGGTGAATTTACAAACCAAGTTAATGACAGAGCAAAGACCTGAACCAAGGACTTATAACTGCTAGTTCCAGTATTTGATTGAATTGTGTGTATTAAAGTTATGCTATTTATCTTAGCCAATAAGCAGGAAAGGTCTCTCTTTTCCTTTCCTTGCACAACACAAATCCATGAGATAGTTAATAAAGATCCTGTAGATCTCTGGAGGCTGAACATTTTGTAACACATTACAAACAAGGAATTATGAAGAAGCAGTAGAAAGGATGTCATCAAAGACATGTATGACCAAAATAGAATCTGGACTAGCCACTTGAAAAAAGGAAGGGATATCTGATGAACAGGGCTGTGGGATCCACTGGGAAATTTCTTATGTCAAGAGAATATGAGGATGGTCCTCAGTATATTGGGTTTATCCCTGATGATAAACTTATCGGAAGATATTGACAGTTCACACAATACAGGCCCCCATGGATGGCTTCCAGTCTACACTGTTTGAAAGAATACTGAATCAATGATGTAACTGATCCATTTGGGTGTTTGTATATTAGTGGGCTTAGATACAAGTCCTAATATTTTTTGTCAGGTAAAATAAACTCTATCCTTCTCTTAAACTGAATGTTTTGTCTTGGAAGTCAAGGATCCATTTAGGGACATAAGAGACATATTCTGATGGTCCCAAGGGAACTGTGGAAATATGCAACAAAGAAATATATGAGTGCTACCCTTACTCAAAAATCAGTCAACAAGTACTTATAAAGCACTTACTATGTGCCAAGCTCAGGGTCAAGTTCTAAGGATTCAAAGAAAGGCAAAAATATAGTCACTGACCTTAAGGATTTCACATTCTAATGGAGGAGAAAATATAAACAACTATAGAAATACAGGATAAATAGAACAGATAGAAGATAACCTCAGGGGGAAGGCAGTAGGTGAGAGGTAGGGACAACCGTGTCCTACAGAAGGGAGGATTTGAGGGGAGTATTAAAGAAGGCCAAGGAAGCAGAGGGTGGATGTGAGGAGAAAGAGCAAAGGTGAACCCAGTCCCTAGCATAAAGGGCTTAGTGGTGGAGACAAGTAGAACCTCACTGGGATGCCATTTCCTACATAAAACATTTCCTGATTCCATAGTTGATAATATTTTCTCCTTCATCAAATTAATTACATTGTACTTATATGTCTGTTTATAAGTGATACCCCTTAGTACAGGGTTTATAAATAGGGTCATAAACATTTTTCAACAGTTTGACAATTGTGTTTTTATGCAGTTGGTTATGTTTATAATCCTATATATTTTATGAATTTAAAAGCTATTCTGAGAAGGGGCCCACAGGCTTTAACAAACTGACAAAGGGGTCCTTGACACCAAAAAGCAGAGGATAAAGTAGACCATGAGCTCCTTGAGAATAAGAACTGCTTTGTCTGTATTTCAGTACCTCTTAGGCCTTGCACATAGTAGGTCCTTAAATTTTTATTGATTAAATCATACTAATAAATGTTTTTAGAAGAGTATGAAAATTCTCTGGCAAAAGAAGTAAAAAAAATGTTAAGTGTGTTTTCTCACAATTTTCCCACATACATTGGCAATGTAAGAATAACATGCTGGCAAATCCAGAATTAGAATGCAAGAGTCTCTTGAAAGCAGACATTATTGATTGGTAACACTTATGGTTTTTGAAAATAGCTATAATTAGTTAATGGTCTTTTTTTCAAAGTTAAAGCAAATTTTAAATGCCACATCATGATTCCTCTTCTTCAAGAATTCAAGAAAAGTAGGTTTCTCAATTGAACCACTAACTGTAATATTTCCAAAGACAAGCTGAGGAAGGAATGTTCATAATAAACAATGCATTGCATCTTTTCTAGGCCTGTGGCATGTAATTTATGATATTCCTTAAGGCTTCATTCTGTTCAAAGAATGGGGATCACTAACCTTCTCTGTGAAGATCTGATCACCTCTCACTTTGAAATAATTTTGTTTGTTGTTCCATTCTTGATATTATCCAGTAACAGGAATTTCCAGGGGAGGGGAAATCCTCAGTTTGTAATCAACACTGAGAAAAAAAATATAACAAAATGGACATGAATTATCCCTAAAGGAGCAGCAAGGATAAGGTGCAGGCCAAAAACAATTGAGAGGAGGGGGGAGGGAGGGAGGGAAAGGGAGAGGGAGAGGGAAAGAGAGAAGAAAAAGTAAAAAAGGTCCTTTAAAAAGTTATTCCTTATGATAAAGGGGTAAAAGCAAACTTAAAACATCTGTTGCATTTGTGAGCTTCAGACAGCCTCATTTGAACAAAAAGGTAGAAATACTTAGTTCATTACTCAGAACAATCTTACAATTACCTATGATCATACATGAGCAAACTAACCATGACCAAAATGTTTATGCTCCATTTATTATGTACATACATAGACACACGTGAATACATGTACATGTTTGCATGTGAGTATATGTAGCCGTATGGAGTAGCTGATAGAGAAAGAGCCTTGAATTTAAGGAGACCAGGGTACAAATCCTGCCCTCTGATATCAGCCTTTCTGGCTGATCTTATACAAATCATTTAAACCTTAATGTACCAAATGACTCTCTAAAGACTATAGATTATAGAAGGGCTACAAATCTGCAGGGGTGTAAGGGATTTCTTAAGCTTGTGAAATCACAAGTACAGACAACAACAAAAATATGTCAATTATTATGAACATAAGCATATATATATTCTGATCTGGGCCTATGATTTCATGAGTATAATGGAGATACTCATTGAACCACCATTATGGAAACTCCTCCTAGTATTGTAGATCAATCACACGTCTCTTACTCTCATTCTTTCTCCCAGGATTCCAAGAAAAACACATACTTAGGCAGTGAGGTGGCTCAGTGGATAGAAAGCTGAGCCTTTTACCTGACTTAGAATCTGGCCTCAGATACTTTACTAGCTATTTGACCCTGGGCAAGTCACTTAACCACTGTCTCAGTTCCCTCAGTTATAAAGTAAGGGTAATAGTTGCACCCACCTTATAAGATTGCTATGAAGATCCAATGAAGTAATATATGAATAGTACTTAGCATAGTTAGGACTGTTGCAGAGTAGAAGCTTAATAAATGTTTGGTTTTTTTCCTTCCCTTATGTGAAGGTGAGGTGCTAATTTTATTGGCAAAATTTTCACATTAAAAAAGTTTTTCCTTGATGTGAAGAAATTGAAAATCTCACAGATAATCTCAGAGTTTCATGGTTTTAGTTTCATGCAACAAAAACCTATGTCTACGCTTTCTGAGGCAGTTTGAGTTCTGGTCATGAGAATCTTTCCAGGACACAAACTTTTATTGGATAGGTTAAAATTCAAACTTCAATAACGAATATCATGATTATAAGTGTTTTCATAGACTAAAGAATTTTACCAAAGGCATATCCAGAGAAAATGAAAAGTAATATAAGTTTTGTCTAATTTTTAGACCCCCTATCAGTCATAGAGGCCTAACCTATAATGGAACTTCAAATTCTGATTATGAAAATTAATTTCCTGGTGTGTATTTTTTTCATATACTATTTTATTTGTCCTGTTTAACCCCTCAGTTATATGAGGAAAGAATGTATATAACCTGTAAACAATGAATCACAGTAGGGACAACATTTGACTTTTATTACCTATATGAACCTCTAAGGAACTCAGAGTCAATATTTGAGAGCAGACTTTGGCCCTTCCTTGCTAACATGACATCACATTCAGATTTCCATAGAACAATGACAGGGTAGAACAATTGTAATTAAATCCATTGTAAAAGAGAATAATATGCAAAAATCTACTTCCCAACACACTGACGTTTCTGAAATGAAATCCAAGAAAAAACAATTTACATCCCCTCCTGCCTTGATAGAGGGGAAAGCAGGCATATATGTTACAGGTTATTTTATGATGTAAGCAAATGCATTAATATTTTGAACTTGAAAAAGTATTATTCAATTAGGCTCATCTGTTGAATATTATAAATGCTGTGGCTTAAACCTAGGCTTCAGTTAAATGGAAATCAAAAATGTTGCCTCTCAGCCATCAATAATCATTTCATACTAATTTATTTGGTTTATCTTAATTCAAGATATATTCATTAATGATTGCATTTGTAAATTGTTTCTTACCTGTTTGATGAAAAATTTCCTGTCTTTAGGAACTTAAAATCTAAAATCAATTGATAGGTTCACACAGAGTAGAAACAAAGCAGTGAATGGTCAGAAAAAATATTTTTTTAACTTACACATGAACTTTTAGAATTCAGAAGAGGAGTAACTATAATTGGGTGAGAGATGTAAAGATTGTCCAGGTTGAGTAGGACTAGGGCAACCGGTGACCTCCTTCCCAAGTAACCAGTTAGAAGGTTTCATGCAAAGTTGAATGTTTAAATCTGCCAATATGACGGGAAAGAGCTGACTTGGCAAATTAGAAGAGAGGGAGGAAGGGAAAAGAAATCCTTGCAAGTATACAGCCACCATCCCATCCATAATCATGGATCCTTGGACAATGTAGTTAGAAACAGAACAGGCCTCAGAGGCCATGTAGACCAGCTCTATCATTTTCAAACGAAAAAAAAGTGAGGCACGATATCACACAGGTGGTAAGGATAAGAGGCAGATTTTGAGCTCGCACACTCTAATTCCAAAGTAAGTAAACTTTTCACTCTAAAACATAGCAATGGCACTTTTAATCTATGTATAGTATCAAATGTACTGCAGAAATTCCGAAGCATTCTTTGAATGAAGGAAGGTAATGTGGACATCTCCATTTTAAGGAGAAAAGGAGGGGGAAAAGTTTATGACTATGAAGAGTTGAATAATTTTCCCTTTATCAAATATCTTTCACATAATGCTTACATCCAGTAGTTATGATGAGGTCAGAGGACACATTCAAAAGACAAAAAGAACAATCTCTTCATGTGCAGTCATTTTTATACAGTTAGAGAATTTACTTACAAACTCTCTGGAAATTATGTTGGCCTTTAGAACAATTATCTATGCTTATTTCTGAGCTATTGTTTTCTTCAGAGCATTTTTACAAATAGAGTTAAAATTTGACCCTGGGCAAGTCACTTAACTCTGTATACCTCAATTTCCATATCTATAAAATGAGCTGGAGAAGGAAATGGCAAAACACTCCAGTATCTTTGACAAGAAAACCTCAAATGAAGTCACAAAGACTGGGCTACAATGCAACAAGAACAAAGAGTTAAAGTATTTTACTTGTTCATCACAGGAACAGTCAGGGACCATGCACAAAGTTCTGCCTCTGCAACTTAGTTAACCTATCAATAAGCTGCATCTATTCAATAGATGCTTGTCCTTCCTATTCTTTCCCATCAGACTGACAGGAATCCCTTAATCTTCGTATGATACTTTTGAAAGGTTAGTGTTAATTATTCAAGTGGTCCTAACGTCAACTAAATGTGTGAAACAACTATTTGCTATCTGTTTAGGCAGCTAAGAAAGAAATCCAAGCCAGTGTTGTAGACCAAGGCCCATGTGTCATCACTCCTCCCTGGCTTTCCAAAGGCAGATACTGGCCTACAGCACATAAGGCTTCCTCCTTAATGATATGCTAGCATAGAAATGACATCCAATTTTCAACATAAACACTCTAACGGTAGCCACTATCATTAAAGATAGCGTGCCAGGAGAGTAGCAACACAATGTAGCTGTACTAGAGTGGACGAGGGCCTTTGACCTAGGCTAGTCTGGCTCTGTTATCATTGTCTTTCTCTCCCTCTTACACACTCTGCTCTCTCTGGGGATTGAGACCAATTCACAGAGTGGTACTGGCTTTGGAGGGGGAAAAATCAATGACCTATTCTCTGGGTCAGAGATGAAATGCTGTGATGACAGCCAGCACAGTAGGAGACATAAAGGAAAATGAAATAAAAGGGATGTAAGGTAGAAGGATGGGGTGGGGGCAGGGATAATTATGTTTGCAGAAAGTGTGTTCAATAAGCAGATTTCTATGGAGGAGCAGAGTCTAGTATTTTCATAAATATGAAATTGGGATTGTGTTGGAAAAAATTTAGGACACCAGGCTCTTTCTTTGAATAACTAAGGTATAATAATTCAGGTAATTTTTATTTTTACTGCTGTCATATATCAATCACTTAATTTCACTTTTTACAGTTGCCTACAGTTAAAGTTCTGCATTGTATTCAGAGTGATGGTTTTCTATGCAACAGAGGTAGCTGATTTTTTTTTATTAAGTTAAGCATTTGTTTCCAAAAAAAAAGCCAAGACAGCCTGCTCATATTTTTGAGTGAAAGTACATCTGGCTCACCCCAAGCTTTGGGAACTTGGCCACTCCCCTTTAGTCATTATAGAAAGAGACCTGCCAAGATGAGAAATTACACCAGGAGGGGTTGAATATTAGGATTAATTGTCTTGAACCAGTGCAGTGGAGCAGGTATGTAAGGCATATTGAGGTGGAGATAATGAGGGCCAATGAATAGTTTTATTGTCTTTTTTTCCCTATAGAAAAGTATTTAAGAAATTATTTCAAGTCCTTCAGCACAGTCAAATTGAAGACATTTTCTGACATGGAAACATGAAAGATAAAAAATATGGGGTTTCTGTGCTGTTTTTCTTTTTTTTTTTTCATGATATGAGTTAGAGGAAAAGGGATATTTAGGCAATTTGCAATTCCTGCGCTCTCATTGTGGCCTGCCATGCTATTTGTTTTTCCCCTAATGGGGTTGGTCTGAATTTTGATATCAAGCTGACCTTTGACCAATCCTGTTATACATTTAGATTTGTTTAAATTATTCTTAAAATAGATTTCAGAAATTATTTATGGCAAAGTGCAATCAATGTTGTTGATATTCAGAACAAGAGAGGAGGCTAGCATTTTTTTTGTCTCTACAAAAGCTTAATGGAAGAAAATAATATTCAATTCAAAATCACTGATGAAAACTACTGACATAATATACATATATTCACATATAATTATTCTCTCAGTATTGTTCAGACTTTATTTTTATTTCAAATATGAAAAATGTTTCGGATTTCTACCTTTATTTATTTGCAATGTCTGTGACTTGTCTGGCTTTGTCAGATCCTCTCTGCCTCTTGAAATCACTTTTTTTAAAACTATGGATTTATTTACTTGTGTCCACTTTGCATCCTCACAATAATATATAAATTCCTTCAAAGCAGGGACATGTTCATTTTTTGTTTCTAGACAATCCGCACCTATAGAAGAACTCTGTATATTAAAAAGCCAATTAATATTGAATGCTTTCCATAAATATGAAATATCAAGGCATTTTGCTAATTTAATTGTTCACAAGATTCCCTTGTTTAAACTTGGGTTTTGTTCACAATTTTTTTCTTTAAATTATGCCGTAATTCCATAGCATAATAAATATGCCACTATTTATTACTTTTAACAAATTTCTATTTTAGAAAAATCTCTTGCTTTTCTAGCCAGAATATATACTCAATTCTTATTATTCATGGATTCTGTATTTGTGAATTTGCCAACTTGCCAAAACTTATTTGTAACTCCAAAATCAATACATGCAGAACTTTCAAGGTCATTCATGGATATATGTGTAGCAGAGGAAAATTTGAGTCACCAGAGTAGATCTTTCCCAGCTGAGGTTGAACAATACAGTGCCCTGCCTTCTTGTTTCAACTCATATTCTAAATAAGTGTTCTTTTCATGATCTGTTTAGTGCCATATTTTTCACATTTTTGTGTTTTTTGTTGGTGATGTCACTGTTTAGAATGGCCCTCAAGTGTAGTGCTTAAGTGTTATCTACTGTTCCTAAGAGCAAAAAGCTTCTATGGGATATGAGTTATAGTACTGTTGGCCATGAGTTCAAAGTTAATGAATCAACAATACAGGATATCCAGAAAAAAAAGGAAAATGAAATTTGCCTATCTATAAGTAAGGTCACTCCGGAAAGTGTTAAATAAACGTGACCAGAAACTCACAGGAACCCAACATTCTATTTTGCTAGGAGCAATGGTTCAAAATTTGCTAATTTAGTGTTTGTGCTGACTTTATAGAATATAATTACCTTGAATGACGAGAATAAACTGTATCTGGCTGCAGTATCTTCCCCTCCTTAGTACACCATCCCTTTACACCATTGTTTCTGAAAAAAAATGGGACCTTTTAGTCTATTCTTCCATGGTTCCATTCACCATTGCTATGACTTCTCAATCAAAAACAGTCTTCCATGACCACTGCTTTTCTATATATGTTGTTTTCCCCATAAGAATATAAACTCCTTGGGGCAGCTAGGTGGTGCAGTGAGTAGAGCACCGGCCCTGGAGTCAGGGGGACCTGAGTTCAAATCTGGCCTCAGACACTTGACACATGTACTAGCTGTGTGACCTTGGGCAAGTCACTTAACCCCAATTGCCCTGCCAAAAAAAAAAACAACAAAAAATGAAATAAAAAAAAGAATATAAACTCCTGGAGGGCAAGAACTGTCTGTTGTATTTGTAACATCAATGCTTAGTAAGCATTTAACAAACTCTCTTTCTTTTGCCTCTTCTTTCATTATTTCTTCTTTCCTTCCTTCCATATATACATAATATAAAATATTTTAATTTTACAGATTACAATGTCCTCCTTCAAATGGCACAGTGTCAAAAAGGTGCAATTTTCTTTAACCTAAACCAATTCAGTGGGTTGCATGTGCTATCATAGTTGCTATAATAAGGTCAAGATCCATTCCCTACAAACTGTTTGAAAGGCCCATCAATACACTTCTTACATTTTAGAAATGCTACCCATTTGTAAATATAACTGTTCTGGTGGACTGGGGTAAGAGTGTATCAATGAATATCTTGGAATAATTCTTTGAATGAAATTAACTCCCAGATACGTGTTTGTCATTCTGGCTCACTATGAATCTGGATCTTAATTGTAAAAGTTGACTGAGATAACGATCGTCTTAGAATGGTTAATATGTCTCTGCCTATGTTCCAATAACCAAAAAATGTTTGATTTCTTCAGTTATTCTCACTCAAATGATGTTTTTTTTCTTCAGTCAAATTTTATAATGGATGTTCCCCCCAATTCCCCCCAATTCCCCCCAATAAATGTTTCTTTATTCTTCATTTTTATAAAATAACAAAACTAGAAAAATAACACAATAATAACACAAAATAACACAAATCTTCTTTTTCTATATTTCTAGAGTTTTAGAGCTAGAAAAAACTAAGAAAATATATGAGTAAGATGAGACAGCCATAGACAATCTATGCAGCTACCTATCCACTGTGATTTGGAAAGCACTAAAAGGACTACCATAAAAGGACTCCTCTCCATGCCTCTTCCTACCATTCTCTAAAATTTTCACCCAAAGAACTGCTTGAAAATCTTATGTTGATTCATTCCTTTGTGATAGGAAATTGAATTTACTTCTTAAACTGAAAATGTTATATGGGAATAATTACATATTTTCATTGTCACATTAATATCTTAGCTAATAAATCAATCAGCATGTATTTATTAAGTTATTACTATGTAGTAAAGTTAAATTCTGCTAAACACTACATATGTGAAAGCAAAAACAGTCTGTTCCCTCAAGGAACTTACATTTTCATGGGGAATACAGCATGCCTATATCTATCTATCTATCTATCTATCTATCTATCTATCTATCTATTTATCTATCTATCTATCTACATGCATATATGTACATACATATACATATATGTACATATGTGTATATATACCCACACATATGTATATATATGTGTGTGTGCATATATATATATATATATATGTATGTATGTATACACCCATGTTACATACAGAATGAATTGAAGAACACCTTAAAGGGGATGACTTCATCATTCAAGAGGATCAGGAAAGACTTTTAGTAAGAGGAACTATTGGAGCTGAATATTGAAGAAGGCCAAGGATTCTAAATGACAGTGATGAGAACATTCCATGTACGGTAAACACCAACTATAAAGGCACATCCATGGAAAATGCAGTGTTATGTGTGATGACCAGCAAGTGATCAGTATGGGATGTGTGGAGTGGGAATAAAGTGTAAGAAGAGTGTAAAGGTTAGAAAGAGCCTGATTGTGATGAGCTTTAAATGCCAAACAGAGAATTTCATAATTGACACTAGGGTTAGGAAGTGAGTGTGTTGTTTTGTAGCCATGAGTTTGGTATCAGTGGAATTGGGAGGCTCAGTCACTTTGTCAGCATGTATTATTAATTTCTAAGGTCTCAGGTTGTAGGGGCAGGAGAGTGGACCTGAAAGACTCTTTGAGAAAAGTCAGATTTGAGAAGAGGTACATATGTGTTAACTATTAATGAGTGAATTAAGGCAGAGTATCAGTCATGGAAAAGGGGACCACTACTGGAAGCAGGTGATTAGACCATTCATGGTCATCCTTTGGAGGTCATTCCTCATGACAGTGATAGTTAGAGTGTTCAGTGAATGCATGATGCCTGCAGAGGGCACTAGATGTTCCTAAGGGCAGGGACACCTGACATGTAAGTTTTTAATGGGTACAGGAAGGTAAGAAAACTCTTTGACTATGGGGTTATGGAGGATGTCCTGCCCTGAGTCATTGTAGTGGAAACTAGAGGATATAAGAGAGCCCTAGGTAGCGAAACTATACCATCTAGACCTTGGAGGGGAAAAGGGTGACAAAAATAGGATGGAGAAAGACACTAAAGATACACTTCATAATTGTCTCTTTGCAATAGTTTCTAAAACTGCTCCCGTAAGGCCCTCAATGAAGAAATGATGCCTTTAGCATTGATGAACTCACTGACAAAATTCATTTAGAAACGGTTTGCTATGTGGACTAACCTGGAAACAATTCATGAGCACCACTGGGCATTCGTGTCATCATCAACTAATAGATTGTCAGAAGGCAATTATAACTTTGAATATACTGTGGAGCTCTTTCAAAGCTTTTGATTCTATGGGAGAAAATGTCGGGAGAACACTATTCATTATTTGTTCATACCCTGAAGCACTGACTCATGTACCTTCAATGAAGATAACTGTTCTTTAAATAGGCAACATGGACTCCATCAGTCCTTGACAGAGAGTAGGATTCCCTGATTAATTTATGTCAATGCAGGTGTCCTTGTCAAAGAATAAGAACAAGCTTCCATTGACTTCCCCAAAGGTGGCTAACCTTGCCAATCAAAGTAGTATGTGATCACATTAGTTTGGGAATTGTGGAAACTTGTCACCTACAGGAAATCTACTGCCTATAATATTTTTTTCCTTCTGTGTTTTGAATTTTTTGTTGTTTCAATTTATTTGGATCAATATAATTATGGGTTTATTTAGTCTATGGGTAGTTAAGATTTGGAAAACAGTGCCACTAACAAAGGACTTTGATCATTTCTTTAGACAAAATGGTAATGCTTAATTTTAGGTTGGTTTTTTTCCCTCCTTCTCTTCAGTTAGAGTATTCACATATGTATCTATTTTCTATCACCTCTGAGAATTCATGGTTTCACTAATGGGTGGATTCCTTTACTCATATAAATTATGCCATCTCTTATAAGGTGATCTTAATGTATTGCCATGTGTCATAAATTGCATCAGCTAATAACCAGCATGCAAGAGATTTGTCTCTCTGAACTTAGACTGATTCTCAGAAAATAGATATGTAATCTGCCCCTGACAAGTAAAGCTTTTTAAAATCTTTCAAAAGTCTATACTATTACTTTTAATTGTAGAATTCTTATGATACACAATGCAAGCTTTGTGGTGCAATGAATAGAGAACTGGGCCTATAAGCACGAAGCCCTGAATTCCAATCTTTCCTCAGAAACTTAGCAGCTGAGTGAACCTGGAAAAGTCCCTTAACCCTGTTTGCCTCAGTTTCCATGTCTGCAAAATGAGCTGGAGAAGGAAATGACAAACCACTCCAGTATCTTTGCCAAGAAAAGCCCAAACAAGGGGTCATGAAAAGCCAGATATGACTGAACAACTATATAAGTGTGTGTGTGTGTGTGTCTCTGTGTGTGTGTGTGTGTGTGTGTGTGTGTGTGTATGTGTGTCCTACAAGAAGCTCTGTAAAGCTATATGTGGTCTCAAGGCCAACCTTTGATTATTCTTATTCATTTTCTTCTGACTTAAGGGGAGGAGGATGTTATGAATGAATGGATGATATATGAAATATAACTGAATAAAAGCTATCTGGCCACTACCCTAGCTGCATTTTATAATATAATTATATATATATATATATATATGTATATATATATATATATACATATATATATATATATATATAATTTTTTACAAGGAAGCTGGTTGATCCGTTAGTATCATCCATGACTGCAAATATGACCAAAAATCTAAGTCATTAGGTAGTATGTAATCAGAGAATCAGAATAGTAATGTGGAAAGAGTGCAAAACTTAGAATGAGTAAAAAATCTGGATTCAGATTACACTTCTGACACTTACTAGTTGTGTGCTCATGGGAAAGTCACTTCATGCAAATGAGCCTCAGTTTTCAGATCTGTGAAATGTGATAATAATAACTGTATTACATTGCATAGGGACATGGTAGAAGTAAAGGGAGAAAATATATGTAAAGTGCTATATAAAAGTCTGTTATTATTTGCAAGCAAATAATACTATAGTTTTCAAAACATTATTAGGAAATCATGAATTGACTGGCAAAGATTTTTCAAATGCTTGTCTACTATGAATAAGTATCAGAGATGATGGAGGATCAATATTGAGTGCAAGTTCTCTTAGACCTTCTGAGTTTGAGTTGGAACATTCAGGTGGAGATGACTGAGAAGAAATTAATGATGTGGGGTAGGAATTTAAGAGAAAGATTAGACATAAGATAGAGAGATTTGAGAGTCATCTCCATAGAGATTATGATTAAAGCCAAGGGCGGGGGGAGGGGGAGGAAAAGGAGTGAGGGGAGGAAAAGAAAAAGGAAAGGAAAGGAAAGAAGAGGAAAAAAAGAAAGAGGAAAAGCAAGGGAAAAGGAAGGAAAGGAAAAAGGAATGAAAGAGAAAGAAAAACAGCAACAGAAAAAAGAGAAAGAAATTGAGTACATTTAGCCTAGAGAAAAAAAAATTAAGAGAAATATGAAAACTGTCTTAAAATCTTTGAAGGTTTGCCATGTGGAAGGATTAGATGATTTTTAGAGGATTAGACTGATTTTATCTGACCCCAGAATGCAGAAATAGGTCAGTGAGTAGAAGTTACAAAACAGCTTAGTGGACCAGACATTGATGATATTACAATGACGATAAGGATTACTCCTACAACTCCCACCACCACTATTATTAATAGTAGGCTTTACATAGGAAGGTAAAGTTCATATTTCATGTATCTTTGCAGTTTTAATGTATTATTTCATCTGAACTTAACCCTGGGAGGTAGAAAATACAGGTATTATTACCTCCCACATTTTACAATAGGTAACTACACTGGATAAATATAAATAATTAATTAATTAAGTTCCCCAACCCATCTGCATTGCAAAGTTTGTGAATGTGTTTTTCTCGCTAATATATTTTTAAAGTAGTAGATGGTTAAGTGAATCACTCGAATTCCAAAAATTTAACTAAGGAGGGTTTGAAGTGTTTCAGGAATTGACACTCCTGGTAAAGTGTCTTCAAAGAGGAAAATTTTAAGAAACTTGGCATTCATAAGGGATGTTCCTTGCATTTGGATTTTCAAATATTTTATAAGATGTCTTCTGTGGTATTGGCAAATACCTTAATTATAATTAGACATAATTAAGAATTAAATTATATCTCCTTGTTTAACATCTTTTCTAGTATTAACAGTATGCTAAGAGAAACAAAATATAGTAGAAGTACATTATAACATTTGCTGCAAGCAGCAGGTGTAACACTTCTGTTCTGACGCTGTTATTATATGAGGTTTCATGTGTTTTTTTCACTGAAAATATTTTGACCTGTGAACTATCCAATCCATATAATAATGAGGTATTCTATAACGGTACTATACCTTACTAGTAAGCATTTTATTTCTTTTCTATTTTGGGGGATAAATAGATTAATCATAAACTAGGGAATTTGGGCATCTTAATATTCATTATGCTATTTCAGCAAACTCTAGGGTTCCATAAGCTTAATGATGCATATATTTATTTCTGAAGCAATTTTGTTTCTTGAATGTTTAAGGAAGGGTAATTATTTTTATCAACTCATATTGACCTTAGGACACTTGAATAATTGATTGTAGCAGGTAAAAATTGAGTTATTGGAAAATGTGACCCTATACTATATTTTCTATATCAATAACCCCACCCCTCCTTCCTCCTTTCCCACAACTGCCACCATTAATGCAAAGCTAAATTTGAAGTGAACTTCAGGGAGCTGAGGAGTGAATATATCATTTCTCTAGAGCAGGAGTTTCAACCAGGATTCAATAAACAGGTTTCAGGAGTTCATGATCTTAGATGGAAATACACACACATATACACATATGGGATATGTATATATGTATATGTGTATGTATATACCCATTTATATTATATGTATATATTTCTTTATTTTCACTCATTTCTAACTGAAGTTTAGCAATTCCTTCAATTATTTTCCAACATTACTCTGAGAGAGGATGCGTAGGCTTCACCAGACTGACCACCAAAAGGGTCCAGGACCTACAGAAGTTTGAGATCTGCTCTATTAGTCTTAGTTTTGAGCACTGTGAACAATAATAATATGTATTGAATATGAATGTGAATATGAACAATAAAATATGTATCACTGAACTAATCCTTAGGAGAAAAAAATTAATCATAAATTGAACTTCTAAGCCCATGTAAGCATATCCAGTAAAGTACCAGGTTGTGTCAAATCTTCTCCCTCACATCTGCTCCCTCTTCTTTGATCTCATGGCCACAACTCCACTTGAGGCTCTCCTCATCCCTCACCTGGACTTTTGCAGGAGCCTCCTAATTAAATTTCCCTCTCCAAACCAGTCTCCTAAAGCAAACATATTCCTAAAGCACAAGCTTCCTTTTGTCTTTTTAAATCCCTTCACAATCTGCCTTTAGCCCCCTTCCAGACTATATTTCACAGTACTGTACTCACTGTCACACCCCCTATGTACCAGCCAAACAGGCTTACTTGCTGTTCCCCATGTATATTAATCTCACATCTGTCTCAGGGGCTTTGAATAGGCCTGGAATACTTCTCTTCATCTCTGACTCCAGGAATCTCTATTTCCCTTGAAAGCCAAATTCAGGAGCAATCTCCTAAGTAAGACATTTAATAAATAAAGATATCTCCTTCGTTGTTTGTATTCTCTGTCCTACCCCTACCAATAATTGGCATGTACACTCTGTACATAGCCTGTCTCCCCCTAACCACAAGAAGAATGCAATCTCCTGGATGGCATGGGATGTTCTAGTCTAGTCTTTGCAAAAATGCTTTACACAGAATAGGTGCTTTATAAATACTGGAAAAATTGAATTGAGTTCAATGTCTTTGTTGCAAGGCCTACTTCATATATAACTGAATGGCAGCAGAACTAAATGATTAAACGGCTCATGAGGATTGTCTTCTATGTGACAAGGAACAGTATTTCTGCTTGATTCCTCTACTTCATATAAAGTCATATAACTTGGCTGAAGTAAGATGAGTAGCATGAATGTTTGGACCCTTTCTGGTTCTCCTGCGCATATCAACCACTTAGCCTCTCGACTGATTGATTTCACCACCTACAAAAGAAAGGATAATATAATAACAGATCACTATTGGCTGTGGGGATAAGGAATTATTCACTAAATGCTTATATGGCTTTTGTGAGACACCCAGAATAATATTAAGAAAAACAATATTTTCTTATCCTACTATCAATTGAAGAATGACATTGGAACTCTTCCTAGGCCACAAGTCCAACAGTTGTAATGATCAGAGAATCACACCACCTTTCATTCAGCAAGTAAAATCCAAGTAGATGATTCTAATGGAAAAAAGGATATTCAGCTATGGTTTTAGTAGCTGTGTGAGGAGTCCACAATAGTGTCTTATCATTTGTTCCCTTCTCCTCCTTAAGGCATAGACTATGGGAGGCACAGTGTGCAGTATAAATAAAATCAGAGGCAGTGTGGTGGTACAATGTCTAGAGAACAGGCTTCATGGTCAGAAAAAACACTTGGATTCAAGTCCTGCCTCCAAAGCACACTGGCTGTGGGGACACTAAGAAAGTCATCTAATCTCTCAGGGCCCCAGGCAACTAGAGTGGTGAATTACAGAGCTGTTATTGATCTACATTGATAAAGTTTCCCCACTGGGAATTCCCTGCTTCAATGAAAATTACAGGAACAATTTTGTTTTGTTTTGTTTTGTCCTTAAAGGAGGAGGAAAAAGGAATAAATAAATATATTTCAATATGGCTATTACACCTAGTCTCTGAGGTTCTGCACAGCTATGATAGCCTGCATGTTAGGACTCCCTTCCAACTTAACATTCTATTTTACAATACGCTTCTGACTGTATATATCAGAGCAAAACAGCAGTAACTAGGAGACCTTGTGTAAAAAGGGGATAAATTGGTCAAAAATATTTAATGTTCTACAATTTATTTTGTTTCATAATGATTTCTTAAGTATTATCAAGAAGTCCTCTTAGTAATTGTTCATGTGTCATTTGATCATTAATTGCTTCTATATAAGTGGATGCTCCAAGGTGAATGAAAATGGTTTATTCTCTTATATCAGCAGTGTCAAAGTCAAATAAAAATGTGGCAACTAAATTGTACATAAGGCTCTCTGTCTTATTTTTACATTGCAATATTATCTATGTTTTATTATAGTTTTATTTATTTTGTTAAATATTTTCCAAGTATGTATTATTCTAGTTCAGGCCATACTCAGGAGTGTTTGCAGAGAAGCATGTTTGACACCACTCAAATGTGACTTATACCTTGAATTCACTTAGAACACCCATTTTGTAAACAACTCAAAGGTAAATAAACTCATTCTAGAACTAATATGTCATAAATCCTGAATTAGTGTGGTCAGAATGTATGAGAACCAATGGGGTATAATGTCCATTAACAGCCTAATGTTGCACTATGATCAACAACCTAGTTGAGAGCATTAGTGATTGTGATGACACCTCAAACTTGTGACTCCTGTGTTTGTCTGTCCTCATGTACAGGTTCATAGTGCATTTGGAGGATATTTAACGAAGCACAACAATTAGCCTCTATGACCAAAGACTAAACATAAGCTTCATTAATCACTTGGCCAGTTTTAGTAAACATTATTTGATATACTGACAGTCCATAATGAAGACAGCAGCCATCCATTAAATAAACAAACTATTGAGATAAGAACCAAAACAGCAACACATGCATATTTTATTACTTTGGTTGCTTCTGGATATCCATTACCCAAATTTTATGGACATTAATTATGACATATACAGAATATTTCTGATAAATACACATAGCCTTCATCATAGTCTGAGACTAATTTCATGTGTGCTTGTTTGTTTTTCTCAGTCATCATGCAGACTTCCTTCTGAAGACAAATTAACAAAAGTAGAGATGGCTTACAATTACTTTGCCAAGACCACTGAGTTACTATGAATTAAAGCTACCCTTAGAATTAATTGTCCTCAGTTCCCAAGAAATGGTACAGCACAGCATTAGATCTGTTCCCAGTATAAGTTTTATATGGACAGCGATAACAACAAATCTTGAGCACGACCTTATCTTCCCTCTGCCAATATACATCCTAAACCATCAGTGAGAGGTAGTCTATACCGTAGACTAGGATAAAGTACTAAATCTGTACCAGGTGGATCACTTCTAATACTTTCAATTGATGGGACTCTGGCTAGTCCCAGAGCCTATGATGGGTTTAACCAATGTTTATTCAATAGAATGGAAGATAGATTATCCTATTAATCTCGAGACAGATAACCAGAAACTATTTGCTAGAAATTCTTCCTCGTTTAGAGAATGAATGAATGAAAGAATGGATAAATGAGTGTACAGCTAAATGTTTGCTATACTCTAGGCATTATAAAAAGCCCTGGAGTTAAAAAAAATGAAAAAAAAAGTATGTACTACCCTGGAGGAGGTGGGGAGTGCTATGATCTAGATAGTTAGAAGGGTGGTGATGTACCATGATGTACTGACTCCTTCATTCATCGTTTCCAGGAATGTTATGTACTTATTAATCTCAGAGCTACAGGTGGAAAGCTAGAGGAGGAGTTTGTGATAAGGGGATAATAATTAAGAGATGGTTTAGGGCAGGGCTGTCCAAAATAAGGCTCGTGGGCCACATGTGACCCACAGTGAGATTTTATGTGGCCTGCCTGTGGGTTTTAATTTTCACGAGAAAAAAAATAAAATAATAATTTGCATGGAAGGCATGTTATATTTTTTTAATTCCATCACTAATAAATTATCTCATTGATGTTAATTTTCTTTGGTGTTTTAAGCAGCATTACGGATAGAACATATCACACGGAATTTTCAGTCACTCTGTGGGATGTTCTGTACCATGCAGACTAGTCAGTATGCACCTACCTTTATACTGTTGTGTTGTCACATTGTTGTTTTGTGTTTGCTTTCATGCTTCGCACCTTCTCCTGTAGTATTGATGACATGCATTCCTCCACTTTCTATTAGTGTACTGGATTTTTAATTCTGGGTGCAGCCCTCAAATAATTATTTTATTTTAATGTGGCCTTATGATAACCTAAGGTTGGACAGCCCTGGTTTAGGGTGTCAATATAAAGAATTGTTTTTTCCTTCATGTCAAAGTAGAAAAAAATATTATGTGTCAACATGTAAAATATATGCAATACTGCAAAAGTCTAGGATCGGTTTTTAACCCAGAGTCTATGGACTTCATATATATGTCTATCTATATTTATATTTGAACATAATTGTTTTCCTTTCTAATCCCATGCATTTTATTTTATGCATTTAAAAATGTTCTGAGAAAAGGTTCATAGGCTTTATTACTGTGTAGAAGGGACTCATCTCTCTCTCTTTCTTTCTCTCTCTCTCTCTCTCTCTCTCTCTTTCTCTCTCTCTCTCTCTCTCTCTCTCACACACACACACACACACACACACACACACACGCACACAATTAAGAAACCCCTTAAGAAGTAGATTACATAAGCTTAGGAACAACCTATAACCATTTGAAGATATTGTAGATGAAATCAAGAATATGGCATATATATTTTGGTGATGATATTAGCTAACTTCTAGAGTACTTAATGCTTATGAACTATGACAGAAAAATTACTTGTTCCCCTCTGGTGTATCTTTCTTTGACAATTTACATGGAGTAACCTCTTAGCTTTAGGAATCCTTCCAAATTTCTTCTTCAGGCACTAAGTTCTGTGAAGCATTCAAAATTAGTCAATGATGGGAGCTATTTTAGACTCTTATGATATGCCCTAGGTTTATGTTCAACATTATTTTATACCTTTAAAAAACATTGAGCATAAAAATGTTTAATTGGCCAGAAGTCTCTCCAGAGGCATAGCATTTTGTTAACTCAAGGAGACATCAGAAACATTACCCAGAGATAAATCTGACCTGACAAATACTAACATTTTGTGAAACTGGAAGCTCAGACCATAAAAGGGGATCATGTTGTATTTTCCCTTAGGATGTATATTAATTACAGGTATTTCATGAGTTTCCATTTTGTAATTCTATGGTCTAAAGTTTTCCTGCCATCACTATTGAATTAACCAATATTGGAAAAAAATGTTTACAGACAGGGCTAAAGATAGCTGGGCAGCCTGTCACTAGGTAGCCTACACCAGGAGAGAGAGCTTTCCTCTCTCCTTTCTATTTTGTCTCGTAGTTGCCCTGGAATCTGAAAATGTCTTTAATGCCTGCTGCATATGAGGGATACTGTGAGAAAGGTGATCAAGAGGACTCTTCCACTTTGGGTGCCCTTTGTCTCTAAGGAAGGTGATCCACAGCATCTGGAGATGATGGAACGCATGATTAACATTACCACAGAGAATGATTAATATCTTCTTAAAGCACCTACTTCCAGATTATCCATCATTTCATTAGAGTGAAAAAAGTTCTCTGTGAAAAGGGGCTGGCCCTCTGAACCATGAATAACTAACCCACCCCTTGACATGTTTACTAATTGAGTAGCAGAGTAGGCTTAATACTTTAATATATTTATACTGAGGGAATTAAGATTTTTTTTAAGCACTCAGGGTGAATTTGGGACCATAGTGAAATAACAAAGCACTTTTGTTTGGCAATTAAAGGTCATTTTATGATTAATACTAAACTTAACCCTTGTTCTTGACAGAAAGCATTAATTTTTTTGTCATAAACCATTGACCAGATTTCTTATGAGGGATTTTGCAATGCAATATTGGTTAATTTGCACTGTAGATGTGACATTTAAAAGATTCCTCATTAACCAGGGCCTTTGCAAGCATCTGGCTTTAGTATGGGTCCTAAGTCCATGAATTTATTTAGTGTTTTACTTAAGTAGAGATTGTATATTCAATAGAAGAAAATGTGGGGGGGGAGCAGGTCAGCCTTTCTGCATTCCCTTAATATACTCTATAATAATAAATCGGTCTCCCTAATATTTCTCTATTGAATATAAATAAGACATGGGAATACTAGGAGTATAGGATTAGGACTGAATTGAAGAATATATTCATACTGTCTACCTGGAAAATTAAGAAAAGCATCTGAAAAAAAATGGGTTCCAGATTTCAAGCATTAGCCAAATAATTGACATCAAAGCAATAAAGAGAACTAATTTAATATTTTCTCCATTCTATCAAGTTTCACAGACCCATATTTAAACTGAATGTAAGGAAAAGCATCCTAACAATTAAAAGCCTAAAAATTAAAAGCCATTCAGCTTACCTCAGACAGTTGTAGATTCTCCTTAACTAGAGGTCTTCAGGAAAAACTCATGATTCCTCCAGGGCACATTATAGAACAGATTCTCGTTCACACAGTGGATAAATTAAATAGCCACTGAAGTCCCTTCCACTCTCAGACTTGATGAAATAACTTGTGTTTTTCCTTTCACTTTGATGATGGAAGGCCTTTCTACTTTTACCAAAGTTAATCTACTCAACAGCAAAATAACAAATCATCTCAGTGAAAAAAACAAAATCAAATATTGTAACATCATAAGTTAGATGGCTCTTCCGTTCCTTTTGTCCATATAGAAATAACCAGCACAACAGGTTTGTTGTTGTTGTTGTTGTTGCTGCTGCTTCTGCTTCTGCTGCTGCTGTTTAAAGGGATTCCTTCTGTCTAAATTTCACATAAGAATTTAATGGAATGAGTGCTGGACTGGAATTTATAGGATTCTTTTTCCAATTCCACCTTTGCTATTTACTGCATGTATCACCTTGGACAAGTTATGTCTCCTCTCTATTCTTTACTTTCATCAACTATAAATGATTAAACAGTTAAACTAAAAAAACTCTAAAGTACCCTCCAAAAAGAAATTTCTGAGAAATAGGTATGTATGTTTATTTACAATAGATAGATCCTACAAACTCAAAACCTGCCAAGAGCACTCAAATAAAGGGAAAATAAAAGAAAAACTCTTTTCATAAATTTAATTTGAAAATGAAGCATATTCGTGTTTAATACCTTCCAGGCTCAGTACTTACTGAAATCAATTTAATGCATCTAAAGTATAAGTGACCCACTAAAGCAAAGAATGGAAATCACAGCTTCAAGAAACAACTTGGCTTCTTTCAAGCATCCTCTTAAATGCCTTCTTTTATGAGAGGCCTTCCCCAGTCCCCACAGCTTCTAGAATCTTCCTCATGGTTACTTTTCCTCTCCTATGTATGTAGCTTGCATGCACCTATTATTTTCATGTTGTCTCCCCAATTAGAATGAGGCAAGGAATGTTTTGTTTTGTTTTCTGTCTTTTTGGTGCCTCCCTCCAGTACTTACCACAGCTTCTGGCACAAATTAAATATTTAATAAATGCTTGTTGTCTGATAGTTTGGTTTTCCAATGTGATTCATGTGTAGCCAGAGAAAGAGAAAGTGAATTTAAGTACCAATTGGCCCACCCCCACAAGAATCATGGACTTAGGATTCATATGATTCATTCATGTGCAAGGTAATAATGAGGGACTTCAAGAAATCTAAAGATCAAAGAAAGATTCAGTTATATTCCCTGTACCATATAAGACAGGAAAGTGAGTAAATATGGTAGAGACATACATTGGTATTAATTGCATTATTCATAAAGAAATGCTGGAACTGTGTCTTATTATTGTCATAGGCCCCACAAATTCTAACAGAATGTCTTACACGGAGTACATCTTCAATAAAGAGATTTTGAATTAATGATGCTCATTGCAACTTATTTAACAGGAACCACAAGCTAACACAGTGCTTGGTACATAGTAAGCCCTTCAGTGCTTTCTGATTCCTTTCCTAAACTTTGCATTTGTAGTCACTCTTGGTGTTCTGCTGTGTTGGTAAGCAAAATGGCCTCTTAGCACTCAATTCAACCAAGTGCCTTGGAAGAGTTTGGCTTGAGTCTTACTAGGTGCTAAGCCCTAGGCCCAAACCCCTATTAGGTGCTAAGCCTATGTGGGTATGAAGTTCCCAGGGTACTGAGGGGAGGTGCTAACTCAAGATCCAATTATAGGAGCCTAAGTTCTGGTCATTCAGATGATGTTTGATGACATCTGAAATGATAAAAGAAGAGAAGACAGAGCCATTTGAGCAAGGCTTTCACTCTTGGTGGTGTGAGATGATACAGAGACTCCAGGCAGCTGTAGCTAAGAGCCCTCCAGCTTGTAAACCCAGATGCTGGAACTTTGTTAAACTCTGGTAACTAGTATTGGGATTTGAATCAGACAAGGTCTGTCTGTTGATGTTTGTAATTTGTTTGTATTTGTTCTGAGGTTCAGGATGCTGGCTTTTTCCCTTGAAATAAGCAAGTGATATTTGTATGCTCAATTAAAGTAAACTTGTCAACCCCTTGATGTTGCTTTCCTTAGTAAAGCAGATCAAAAGAACCTGGGCTTTTGCAGCATGCTGGCAGCATTCTTGTTGTTGGGCTTGTGTTGGTCTTTCACCCCCACAACAGCTGCTAGCCAGATTGTTGAAACATCTGCCAATAGCAGTACTCCCAACTTTTCCGACATGGGTCTCCACGCATAAATGGCTTAATTCTAATGTTTTTGCAAGACTAGAAGACAAAAGATTTTTATCCTTTTTATTTGCAGAATTAAGATGAAAAGAAGGTTGAATTAGATAATTTTTTGTTTGCTTGCATATGTCAAACACCTAGTTGCATTAATGTTTAACATGTCAGTGTTATATCGAGGCACTCAGATTATTTTTTTTCTCACGTTTCTTACCAAACTGATTGCTCTATCCATTTTCAAGTGCAGCCCACTAGGCTAGGCTGGCTAGTTTTCCACTAGCCACAATAAGGTTGTGTCAATTAATTGATGGTTTTTATGTGCTTTAGAATAATTTCTTCTACTCATCTCATTTGTAGTTTTCCAATGCAACTTCTCATTTTTCAACATTTTAATGGAAATGATTCAAAGAGATGAGGTTCTTTCCTGCATCAGTGCAGATTGTGATTCGTCTATTTTCTTATTCTGTGATTCTTGTCCATTTTCCTCTAATTTTCATCTAATAATTATGGATGCATGATCAGTCCAAACAGTAGGTGCCATCATGGGTGCAAGTGTAGCATTCAGAGAATCTGCTTATTCATTATCCATCAATTTTGACTCATGAGCATTCGTCTCCTTTTTCAATCATTTTCACCTCAGTTTACCTGATAACTCTTATTACAAATTCATAAGTAGGAACTATTGCACCTGGTGCAAATTCAGTGAAGAAAAAAATAGCAATCTAAATATAAAACAGTCTGAAAATGGATCCAATTGAACTAAAAATGGAGAAAACCCATCCCTTAGAAAGGGACACTATGATGGGAATAATGAAGAAGACAGTTATGCCAATAATCACAATCATAACAAGAAAAACAATCACTGTTTTATAATGCTTCTCAGTTTGCAAAGCACTTTAAGTACATTTTTTTATCTAATCCTCACAATAACCCTGTAGAGTGGGTGTTATTACTATCCCTATTTTAGAAATAAAAAAATGAAACTAAAAGTAAGTGATTTTCCCAGGTTTACCTACCAAGTAAGTATCTGGGGCAGGTTTCTAACTCAGGTCTTCCTTAATCCAAATCCAGCACTACTTTCACTGATTTCCTTAGCTGATAATGGCAACTTCAGCATGGTAGTCTTAGGGCAGTCCCACAATACGGCAACAGAGAAGCTGAGATGAGAAGGGGGACTTGTGATCAGCATAGGGTGGAAATACACAACCTCCCTTCACCAAGGAAGCTTAACTGCAGAGATGGCATCATCCTATGCTACAACCCTATTAACTCACGGCATGCCTTGATTGTATATTTTACTCAGCAATACAAATACGTATACTTCAAAGACATCATAAAGAGCAGCACTTATTTTTTTGACAGATAGATAAAACTCTCATTAAGTACTACTATGTCCCAGGCAGTGTGCTAAGCACTAGGGAATAAATTTGATTAATTTCTTTTTAGTTTTCAACATCCTTTTTCACAAGATTTTGAGTTCCAAATTTTCTCCCCATCTCTCCCCTCCCTCCACCCAAGACAGCATGCATTCTGATTACCACTTCCCCCAGTCTGCCCTCTCTTCTATCACCCCACACCTTATCCTGTTCTCTAGTACTCTCTTGTAGGGCAAGATAGTAGAGGCAAGATACCTCATTGCCTGCACATCTTATTTCCTAGTTGCATGTAAAAACAATTTGTAAAACATTTTTTTAAACTTTGAGTTCCAGATTCTCCCCCTTTTTCCCTACCCACCCACTCCCATTGTGAAGGCAAGCAATCCAATATAGGTTATACATATGTAGTTATGCAAAACATTTCCATAATAGTTATATTGTGAAAGATTAACTATATTTCCCTCCATCCTATCCTGCCCCTCATTTATTCTATTTCCTCCTTTAACTGTCCCTTTTCAAAAGTGTTTGTTTCTGACTCATCCCCTATCTACCCTCCCTTCTATCCTCCCTCCCCCTTATTCTATTCCCCCCTACTTTCCTGTAGGGTAAGATAACCAATTAAGTGTGTATGTTATTCCCTCCTTAAGTCAAATGTGATAAGAGTAAGGTTCACTTGTTCCGTTTCACCTACTCTGCCTTCCTCTTCATTGTAACAGCTTTTTCTTGCCTCTTTTATATGAGATAATTTACCCTATATCTCTCCCTTTCTCCTCCCAATATATTCCTCTCTCACCCCTTAATTTTATTTTTTAGATATCCCTTAATATTCAACTAACCCTGTACCCTCCATCTATAATATATACATTCCCTTCAAATACTCTAATACTGAGAAAGGTCTCATGAGTTACAAATGTCATCTTTCCATGTAGGAATATTAACAGTTCAATGTTAATAAGTCCCCAGTGATTTCTCTTTCCTGTTTACCATTTCATCCTTCTCTTCATTCTTGTATTTGAAAGTCAACTTTTCCATTCAACTCTGGTGTTTTCATGAAGAATGCTTGAAAGTCCTCTATTTCATTGAATATCCATTTTCTCCCTTTTCTTTCTGGCTGCTTGCAATACTTTCTCCTTGACCTGGGAACTCTGGAATTTGGCTACAATATTCCTAGGAATTTTCCTTTTGTGATATTTTTTTCAAGAGGCAATCAGTGGATTCTTCCAATTTTTATTTTACCCTCTGGTTCTAGACTATCAGTGCAGTTTTCCTTGATAATTTCTTGAAAGATGATGTCTGCACTCTTTTTTTGATCATGGCTTTCATGTAGTCCAATAATTTTTAAATAATCTCTCCTTGATCTATTTTTCAGGTCAGTAGTTTTCCAATGTGATATTTCTCATTGTCTTCTATTTCTTCATTCTTTTGGTTCTGTTTTATACTTTCTCAATTTCCCATAAAGTCATTAATTTCCATTTGCTCCATTCTAAGTTTTGAGGAATGATTTTCTTTAGTGAGATTTTGAACCTCCTTTTCCATTTGGCCCATTCTGATTTTTAAGACATTCTCTCCTCACTGACTTTTTTGGACCTCTTTTGCCATTTGGATTAGTCTGCTTTTTAAGGTGTTATTTGCTTCACTATTTTTTTTTTTGGATTTTCTTTAGCAAGCTGTTGACTCGCTTTTCTAGATTTTCTTGCATCATTCTCATTTCTCTTCCCAATTTTTTCTCTACTTCTCTTACCTAATTTTCAAACTCCTTTTTGAGCTCTTCCATGGCCTGTGATGAATTCATATTTTTCTTGGAGGCTTTGGATGTTGGAACTTTGACTTTGTTGTCTTCTGGTTGAATGTTTTTGATCTTCTTTGTCACAAAAGTAAGATTCTGTATAGTTTGATTTTTTTACACTGTTTGATCATGACTTTTGAGCTTTTTGTCAAGGTAGGACTTTGCTTCCAAAGTGGAGAGTGCTCTGTCCCAAGTTTCAGGGGTTTGGCACAGCTGTTGCTAAAGGTACTTCTAGGCACCTGTAAATTTTCAGTTCTTCTATGGTGGTATGATCTAAGGAGAGGTGTTTACTCCTCTGTTGGCTTGTGCTCTGGTCTGTGAGTAACCACAAGCACTCTTTTCTGCCTTGGAACTGTGAGGAGTATTCCCTCTCTACAACCACCTCAAGCTCTGCCACACCAGTGCTCTTCCTCACCCCAGAACTGCCATCCAGGACTGCAACCCAGATCCAAGCAGGGCAAAGCAAGAAAATCCTGCCTCAGCACCAGCAAAGAGACCCCTTCACTCCTGCTCTAATCAGCAGCTTGATTCCCCCCACCATCTGTGGACCCCAAGTTCTGGAAGCAGCCACTGCTGCTGCTGCCACTGCCTCTGCCACCACCTCCACTGCCCCAAGGCTGGGGCCAGACTGCACTCTTCTCTCACCTGGCTTCAACAGAGTTTCCCCACTGACCTTCTACTTTGACTTTGGCATTTGTGGGCTGGGAAATCTAGAAACTGCCACAGCTGCCAGTGATTCAGTGCCCTGAGGCCTGCTCCAGCCAGGTCTGTGCTGGTTTGGCTTGCACTGGAATGCTTTATGCTCTCAGCCCAGTGTGATAGACCCTTCCTGTCAGCCTTCCAGGTTGTCTTGGGCAGGAGATTTGTTTCAATCTGTCATTTCGTGGGTTTTGTAGCTCTAGAATTTGTTTAGACTCATTTTTTACAGGTATTTGGAGACGTTTGGGAGAGAGTTCAAACAAATCCCTGCTTTTATGCCACCACCTTGGCTCTGCCCCCACTAGGGAATAAATCTGAAGCAAAAAAGTAGTCCCTAACCTCAAGGTGCTTACAGGCAGTTCTCCCTTTACCTAAATTCACATTAGACAAATTTGATTTTATGTAAAGAATTATTAAAGAAATGTGCATTTCAAAACAATATGCATACAGTATTATGCTCTCTCTCTGCTCCTGCCCCTTGTTCAGCTCATAGCCTTCCACAACTACTCCCTCCAAAAAAAAATCCCCTCCCAAAATTGAAAGCAGAAAAATAGACACATAGAGAGATTGCCACCTCCACCCACTGAATGGGGGCTTGTCTTGAGACCTCCAGTGCCAGAAAGGATACCTTTGCCATGCTCTACCAACCAGCATGTCCAATGTCTTACTCCCATGTGTCTATGTCCTTCCTCTCTCCGTCCCCAGACCACAAGCTTTGCTTGTCCTCTCTTGTCTGTGTTCATGTCTGGCCTTCATGTGTCTGCCTCCACTTCCTGTTCTCTCAAGTTGCTGTTCTTGGTCCTGTGTATTCCTCCTCCTGCTGCTCCCATGTCTCTGGTCCAGGCCCCATATATCCTTGAACTATGTGTCAACCCTTTCCTTCACTGGCCATCAATTTCCTTCCTGTCTCCCTCTCTCCCTTCCTTTACTACATCTGTGGGCAAATTTGTATTATGCAAAATTGCTCTATGTAGAGGTGTGCAGAATGATCTACTTAGTTAAAGCAAACACTGTCTGTACATTCTTTTTAAATTTAATATATTTTATTTATTTTGTTAATATTCCCCAATTTCATTTTTAATATTTTTTAAAATTTTGAGTTCCAAATTCTCTCCTCCTTCCTGCCTATTCCTCACTCCTTGAGAAGGCAAGCAATATGATGATTATACATGCAAAATCATGCAAAACATATGTCCACATTAGGCATGTTGCAAAGGAAAACACACAGAGAAAAAAAACAAGAAAAATAAAGTGAAAAAAAATATACCTCAATCTGCATTCAGAATTTATCACTTCTCCTTCTGGAGGAGGATAGCATTTTTCATCATGGATCCTTTGGAATTGTTTTGGTTCCTTGTCTTCATCTGAGTAGCCAAGTCTTTTACAGCTGATCATCCCTACCATGTTGCTATTATTGTGTATCATGTTCTTCCGGTTCTGCTCACTTCATTTTGTATCAGTTCATGTAAGTTTTCCCCAGTTTTTCTGAAAGCATCCTGCTTATCATTTCTTATAACACAATAGTATTCCACTACAATCATATACCACAACTTGTTCAACCATTCTCCAATTAATGATCATATCTAAAATTTCCAGTTCTTTGCTACCACAAAAAGAGCTAAGAGGTAGTAATACCAGAAATGGAAACAAAATGGGTGTCCATCAATTGAAGAATGGCCAAATAAATTGTGATATATGAATATGATGAGATATTATTATTGCACTGCAAGGAACAGTGATTTTTAATGACCTCAGAGAACCTTGGGAAAATTGTTTAAGATGCTGGTTAAAATAAGCTGAACCAAAACAATACACGTGAAGACTACAGTGATATAACACTAAAAGAGACCAGGACTCAGATTGATAGAATGGAAAATCAACCTCAGAAGAATGATGATGATGACATATACCACCCTGTATCTGGGTAGAAAGGTTGTGGACTTAGTGTGTTTAGTTAGGCACTTGCTATCAATTTGTTTTGCCTAACTACTCTTCTTCATTACTAGGAATACATTTATGGTGGAGTGACAGAAATATAAGAAAGCAATCACAAAACACTAATAATTAAAACTAAAAACCTAGGTAACAATGGGGGAAATGATGAGGGAAACTTGTTCTGGACATGTTTCTTACCAAGAGGAAAGAACAGTGGCTGATGGGAAATTCAGGGGCAAATACCTACTTCATCATTTGTGATAGATAATGAAAGAAGGTCACTAAAGTTTGACAGGCACCCTAGATTTTGAAAGAACAAGTTTCATGGGGTTCAGAAAAAGGATAGGACATTTTTTTTAGTTTGGGTCAGTTCAAGAGTAATGTGAAAGGCCTAAGAATAAAATTCTGAAGCGACTAAGACAAATGATTCTGATGAGAATGAAAAAAAAACTAACAGAAGTCATTATCTAAAGGGTACAATGTCAATCCATAGGGGACTGAAGGGTTGACCTAGAATTTTCAAAGACATTGTAGAAGATGGAAGGAGGTGAAAATAATTAAGAATAATCATAAATGTATGTAAGGATAGTGCAAAGAGTATTGAAACTCATAGTCAGTTAAAATTGGAAAGGAATTTCAAGGACAACAAAAATGAATTTAGGTATATGCTTCAGGGGCCATCAGGGGATAGTGTAAAAGCAGCATTGGGCCCACAGGGCTTGATTGGACTGGGCAATGGTAATGAACAACTGAGTGAAGGAAGACCTAATCAACTTCTGGTTTCTCTCCCAAGGAGAATAATCTTTAGATTTAACTGTCTAGAACAAAAAGGGGATATTCCATACCCAAAATAAGTAGGAAGATAATATGAGAACATATGATTGCTATTATTGATTGAAACGCACCAGGCCAAAGTGCACATGATTGCTAAGCTCCTGTCAGTGATCCCGGAGAGAAAGTGGAGAACAGGGGAAGTCTTATAGGATTGGAAATGAACAAACGTCCCAATTCTCCGAAACAGAAGAAACAGTGGCATATGCTAATTGCAGGTCAATGAATTTTACTCTGATTCCTGACAGAATTCTAGAATGTCTTATTTAAGGGATGTTTAGTAAGCTTTTAGAAAAGGAAGCAGTAATTGCAAAGCATCAGCATGGTTTCATTAAGAACAGACCATGACAGACTAACCTCATTTCCTTTTTTAACAGGGTTACCATATTGGTATATCAGGGAAATGCTGCAGATATAGTTTACCTTGATTTTTACCAACAATATTCAACAAAATTCCTCAAGCTATAAACTATTCTGGGGTTTTAGAGAAAGGAAAGTTCAGTAAGATTCAACAACTGAACTGTCTTTTGCCTCTTTTCTATCTCAATCACTTAGCAAAGTGCCTGGCACATAGTAGGTGCTCAATGAATATTGATTGATTGATTAAATTTAAAGCATGTGTTTAGTTCTGAGTACACATTTTAGAAAGGATTCTAATTAGTTGAAGAGGGCCATCAGCATAGTGAAAGGCCTAAAAATCATTACATCTAAGGATTGGTTTATGAAAATGGAAATATCCAGCTTGTGAAGAGAAAGTATAAATGGGAAATATGAAAAGAGTTAATTTTTTTGTTTGCTAAATTCCAAAAGGCAAAGATAGTAGCAATTCTAGGAATCTATGGAGAGAAAGATTTTAACTGGATGTAAGGAAAACCTTCATGAGGAGAGCTCATACTAAATGACATAGATTACTGCTGAGTAGGTAGTTGTGGGTTCCCTCCCATTAGAGATTTTCACATGAAGCCTCAGTTATCACTTATTGAATATATAGTTGAGGAAAGTCTTGCTCAGTTATAATTTGAACCAGATGGCCTCTGAAGTTTCTTTCAACTCTGAGAGTCTGTGAAGTGTCTATAAGATATGATGTTGAATTCATCCTTTTTGACAAAACTTTAATTTTTTTAAAGTCAAGCAAACTGTAGAAACCTATTTTTCAGATCATAAAACTTAACAACAAAATCCATGAATCCAGAAGTTTTGAGTTATATGGATATTCTCTCTACAATCTTTCCCCCAGACCTTCCAGTCCTATTGATTTGAGATGGCTCTTTACTGGCATTTATGGATATTGAAATGTCTTTACTCCTAGAGGGTGACTGGCTTGGTGAAAGACAATGTGACAGCAGGATTTGCTTTAGGGCAGAATGTTCCCCTACCTTCTGCCAGTTAAATTTGAGCTATTATAACATACTGGTCCTTAAGGCCTGGTATCCGAAAATGCAGTTTTGCCTTTTTAACTATAAGCATTCAGTATACGCAATGTTGCTATAGTGATGTGGGCTAGAATCTATTTGGATGGAAATTGTGGGTAGATCAACACGCCCTTATTTTGTTTAAGTTAAATGACTGATGGTAATACATGTACCAGAGGCAGGACTCTAGACCATGACTTTCTGGCACTGTCTGTACCTCTATCCCTCATGTATCTACCCCTGCATATAAGAAAATTCAAACAAGCAAACATACATTGATAGGTATGCCAATAGTCTTCCCTCTCCCCAAAAGGATAGGAAACAAGCAGTAGCTGAATAAAGATAATATTAGCTAACTTTTATATAGTGCTATAAGGTCAGCAAAGGCCTTATTTACACAGATCATCTCATTTGATCTTCACAGAAAGCCTGGGAAGTAGATGCCATTCTTATCCCCACTTTACTGATGAGGAAACAGATTGAGAGAAGTTAAATGACTTGCCATGGGTCATACAACTAGTAAGTATCTGAGGCAGGATTCAAACTCAGCTCTTCTTGACTCCACATTCAAACTCTATTCACTATACTACCTTTCTTTTTGCTGAACATCATGAAAGAAAGGATAGGAATCACAACTTTCCAAAGCAACTTCTTTCTTCAACTTGGTTTACGTATTATAAAAAGAGTGAATTTAACCACCTCTCCCTCCCCTTTTTTTCCTCTTCTCCCGAAGATCATGCACTCCAGGCTCGGTTGCACATGCATGAAAGTACTATAAACATTACTTAAACAGCCGCTTAAAGAGACCTTTTGCCAGCTTCAGCCTACTTCTCCCCTTGTCAGGGCTCAGCACTCCCACTCAGTGACTACTTGTCCTACTCTTTGCCCTCTCTGCTCTGCTGCAATCGTCCTGGATTTTCCCTCTATGCAACTGCTGTCCAGACCAGCTGCACCCACTACATCTTCAGCAGTGGACCGAGGAGGGTATTAATCATATTTTTGAGGAGGACACTCTGCTATTTATCTCTCTGACACCTCCAGCGTTCAGGAGCCCAGCACCACGCACAGCCCATTGACTAGTAAGATTACACATTACCGTGCTCCATTGCCTCTCCCTGCCCTCTTCATTGAGTGGCTGTTCAACAGTGGAGTTGTGTTTGTTCAATCAGACATAATTTATACCTTTTTTGTTCTTTCTGGAGAGTGCTTGTTAATTTTTAGTTGAAGTGCAACATTTTCGGGTTTAATTCCAGGTTAAATGCATCGGAAACCAAAGATGCTAAAATATGCCCATCCCTACAAAAACAGCTGGAATGCAGAGGTTTTGAATTTTACTAGATTTTACTAAACCCTCATTTAAAGCTCATTTTAAAGCTTCCTTTTATTATAAATTGAGTATAGTTGTACATTTGTATTCGTACTATATCTCCTCGTTATAAAGTTAGTTGAGAAGAAATAGTCCATTCCCAGTTCTGCCTCAACATAGTCCATTTCTTCTTTCAACTATATCTCATCCCAATTGATTCTAGCTTATTTGACACATATAATGTATAGCTTTATTTGCATCTTATCCTCTCACTTCTTAACCCGTTTATCTTTTTTAAATTCAGAGAGGAAGCATGAAGGGAGGGGAACTGTTTAAGTAGTTGCATAAATGGAAATATGCAAATAGCATTAATAAGTCAACTAATTACTGATTAGCTAATTGGAAAATTCAATAATAAACTGTTTGGATGTTAGAGGGACAAATGCCATTGCCTTTGCAAGGCAAAGTGGCTTGGTTCTTTGTTTGGGGCTGCATTGTTCTACTGAAACACATTTCCATTTCTAACATTAATAATTGGCACCAAATCGGCCTGTCTGTATTGAAGGGCCAAGCTAAAGAATATAAAGCAATATTCAGACCAGAGTGTTGTGGTTTTTCAAAGGTGGGTTTTATTTATTGTTCACAGTCTATGGTGGCTTTTTTCAAGATTCCATGGATTCCCATGTCCAGATTAGCACAAATATGTATGCTTCTTGCTAATATTATTTCTGCTTTTTTTATACAAGATATACAAGAACAGAAATTCTGTGCCATGGAGAGCAATGTTACCTGTTCAGTACTGATAAGTTAGTGATTGCAGAATATAAAAGTGAATGCTTTTTGAGTAATTCATTTAACTAAAAGGGCCATTTCCCACAATTGTGAATGTCTTCACACAAAAGTCACCAGGCAGTGAGGGGAATGTGGCAGATACAGCTCTCTGAATACCTAAAGAGGGAGCAGAAAAAAAAGCCACATTGTACATTCTTCATTTCCTATTTGCTTGGGCTACCCCCTTCTCCTAAAGGAGTCTTGTCCTGCCTATATTTGCAGAAAGCTTGTTACAAAGCAATTCCACACCTGGCTATATTATTTGGTCTTTCCCAAAATTTTTTGAGGTAAGGGAGATAAGATTATTATCTTGATTTTGCAAATGGGACATGATAAGAAGTGATAGAAGATTTTCCTAAGACTTTTTGAATAATTCTAGTCCATATGAACACCTCAGCTTCCTCTATGATAACAGTATAATCTTACCAACTAAATGACATTTAGAAATCTTCCAGCATTGATCACTGGACTCTCCTTTTCTGAAAATGATCAAATCTAGAAGGCAAAATGGGGTGAAGTACGTGAAAGTATTTTGTGAGTTATTGAAGCAACAAACACAAGGTATCATTATTGTTAGAGCATGGTGTGATGTTGAAGTTAGAGTGAAAAAGTCTTGATTTCCAGGACTTCCTCAGAAGCTTACCAGATGTATGATATTGGACAAGCCACTTAACATCTTGAACACTCAGTCAACTCTCTAAGACCATCAATTATAGAGGGGTGGAAATCTGTGTAGTTAGAAAAAGACTTCACAGTTGACTATCTTGCCCAAGAGGATTTTTCCACTCTATTATTTATGAGGTGTTTAGAAAGCAACAAAACTTGACAAAAGAAAGGTTATTCTGAGTAAGAATTCTCTGAGGTAAGTTTATAGACAAGTTGACTCTTCAAGATGGCTGGCATAAAAAGAGAAAGAAAAACTTACACTGGGAAGACTCCCTCGCTCTTCCACTTACTAATCTACTAATCTCATGAAAGGTTACCTCATTTAGATGAGTCTCAGTTTATTCATCTATAAAACAAAGTGAATAATACCTGTCTATGGTTTCTCACAGATTTGTTATTTATTCCAAGTGAAAAAAATATGTGTGAAAACAATTTGTAAACCCCAAAATATTGTAGGTTTAAGTACTATGGATAAGGGAAAATGATGACTAAGGAGTGCCATTGCACAACCTCAGTATGGAGTAGAAGGGAAAATGGAAACCGAAAAGGAAAATGGTAAGGATTATGACAGAAAATTGGATGGTGGGGGCAGAGCCAAGATGGTGGAGTAAAAGCAAGGACTTGCTTGAGCTCTCCCCCAAACCCTTCCAAATACTTGTAAAAATGACTCTAAACAAATTCTAGAGCTACAGAACCCACAAAATGACCAAGTGAAACAAATCTCCAACCCAAGAAAACCTGGAAGGCCAACAGGAAGGATCTATCACACTGGGCTAGATGCGGAGCTGCACCAGCACAGAACTTGCTGGAGCAGGCCTCAGGGCAGTGAATCACTGGCAGCTGTGGCAGTTTCTAGACTCCTCAATCCACAAACACCAAAGACAAAGTAGAAGGCCAGTGGGGAAACTCTGTTGGACCAGGGTGAGAGAAGATTGCAGTCTGGCCCCAGCCCAATCTTGCTTTGCCCTGCTTGGATCTGGGTTGCAGTCCTGGGTGGCAGGTCTGGGGTGAGGAGGAGCACTGGCATGGCAGAGCATGTGGCAGCTGCGGAGAGGGAATACTCCTCACAGTTCCAAGGCATAAAAGAGTGCTTGTGGTCACTCACAGACCAGAGCACAGGCCAGGAGAGGAGTAAACACCTCTCCTTTGATCATACCACATTAGAAGAACTGAAAATTGACAGGTGTCTAGAAGTACCTCTGAGAAGACCTGTGCAAAACCCTCTGAAACTTGGGAAAGAGCACTCTCCACTTTGGAAGCAAAGTCCTACCTTGACAAAAAACTCAAAAGTCAAGTAACCATCTGGGAAAATGATGAAATAGTGCAAAAAAAGCCCAGAGTACAGAATCTTACTTAAGTGACAAAGAAGGATCAAAACATACAACCAGAAGACAACAAAACCAAAGCTCCAACATCCAAAGCCTCCAAGAAAAATATGAATTGGTCTCAGGCCATGGAAGAGCTCAAAAAGGAGTTTGAAAATCAAGTAAGAGAACTAGAGGGAAAATTTGGAAGAGAAATGAGAGTGATGGAAGAAAATCATGAAAAGTGAGCCAACACCTTGCTAAAGGAGACCCAAAAACATTGAAGGAAATAACACCTCAAAAAATTGACTAACCCAAATGACAAAAGAGGTCCAAAAAGTCAGTGAGGAGAGAATGCCGTAAAAATCAGAATGGGCCAAATGGGAAAGGAGGTCCGAAAACTCACTGAAGAAAATCATTCCTTAAAACTTAGAATGGAGCAAATGGAAGTTAATGACTTTATGAGAAATCAAGATATTATAAAACATAACCAAAAGAATGAAAAAATAGAAGACTATGTGAAATATCTCATTGGAAAAACTACTGACCTGGAAATTAGATCAAGAAGAGATAATTTAAAAATTATTGGACTACATGAAAGCTGTTATCAAAAAAAGAGCCCAGACATCATCTTTCAAGAAATTATCAAGGAAAACTGCACTGATATTATAGAACCAGAGGGTAAAATAGAAATGGAAAGACTCCACCTATCACCTCTTGAAAAAGATCCCAAAAGGAATATTGTAGACAAATTCCAGAGTTCATAGGTCAAGGAGAAAATATTGCAGGCAGCCAGAAAGAAACAATTTGAGTATTGTGGAAACATAATCAGGATAATACAAGATTAAGGGATTGAAGGGCTTGGGATATGATATTCCAGAGGTCAAAGGAGCTAGGATTAAACCCAAGAATCACCTACCCAGCAAAATTGAGTATAGTACTCTGGGGGAGAGGGGAAATGGACATACAATTAAATAGAGGTCTTTCAAGCATTCTTCATGAAAAGACCAGCGCTGAAGAGAAAATTTGACTTTCAAGTATGAGAATCAAGAGAAGCATGAAAAGTTAGACAGGAAAGAGAAATCATTAGGGACCTATTAACATTGAACTGTTTATATTCCTATATGGAAAGATGACATTTGTAACTCATGTGACCTTTCTCAGTATTAGGGTAGTTGAAGGAAGTGTATAATATATATATATATATATATATATATATATATATATGTATGTGTGTGCGTGTATGTGTGTATATGTATATATAGACAGAGAGCACAAGGTGAGTTGAATATGAAGGGATGATATTTTAAAAATAAAATTAAGGGGTGAGAGGAATATGTTGGGGGGAGAAAGGGAAAGAAAGAATAGGGTAAATTATCTCATGTAAAAGAGGCAAGAAAAAGCTGTTACAATGGAGGGACAGAGTAGGGGAGATGAGAGGGAATGAGTGAATCTTACTCTCATCAGATTTGGCTTAAGGAGAGAATAACATGCGCATTCCATGGGGTGTCTTACCCTACAGGAAAGAATGGGGGAATATGACAAGAGGGGGGGATGATAGAAAGGAAAGCATATTGACAAAGGGGCCTGTCAGAAGCAAACACTTTTCAAAAGGGACTGGGCCAAAGGAGAATATAGAATAAATGGGGAGCAGGATAGGATGGAGGGAAATATAGTTAGTCTTTCACAACATGACTATTATGGAAATGTTCAGCATAACTACACGTGAATAACCTATTTTGCATTGCTTGCCTTCTCAATGGGGGGGGGGAGGGAAGAAGGGAAAGTATCTGGAACTCAAAGTTTTAAAAACAAATGTTAAAAATTCTTTTTACATGCAACTGGGGAATAAGATATACAGACAATGGGGTATAGAAATCTATCTTGCCATACAAGAAAGTAAGGAGGAAGGAGATAAGGGGGAGTAATAGAAGGCAGGGTATACTTGGAGAAGGGGTAATCAGAATGCATGCCATCTTGGAGTGGGGGGATAGGGGAGAGACAGGGAGAAAATTTGGAACTCAAAATCTTGTGGAAATGAATGTTGAAAACTACAAAAAATTAATTATAGTTAAAAAAAGAAAATTAGATGGTTCTGTGAAGCTAGACATTGCAAGACACTGGATAACACTTCCTTTTTTAGAGAAGTCCTTTGACAACCAACCTAATGCTTGCCATTAAAAAAGAGTAATTCAAAATATGTGATTCCTGCTCTTACTTTAGGAGCTAATACCAATGCTTAGAAAATTCATCAGATTAGGAAGATGGCTTTTAAACATAGGTGGTCTCCTAAATGTATTTCGCTATAACTCAGACATTGGTGAATTGAGAAAGGAGGGAGAAATAGTTACAGTCAATCCTCATCTTTTGCAGGAGTAAGATTTCTAAAAAATGGCATGAAAGGAAAAACAAAAGGTGAATGTTGATACATTGAACCTATGAGAAATGGGAGGTTAGGTTCCCTAAACCTACCAAAAACTATAATCTTTCTTTAGAGATTGATGAAAATACACTTTCTGTATACAATCTTTATAACAAAACATTAATTCTGATAATATGCACTTTTCCTAATGCAGTAATGATAAAATAATCCATAAAATGCAATATACAAAATAAAACTGGTAACATGCAAAACATTTTTCTCACCAATAATTCCCTAGAATTCTGTTACTTTTGTGCTAACATCTTAATAAAACAATTGATTTCACATAATATTCATTTTTCATAAAATGTGAAATCTATGTACCATTGATACTGTACACCAGATAAAATTCTTAAAATGAAAACATTTTTAAACCTGAATCTTACCTTCTTCTATGTCAGATGGCAGTGTAAGGGCCTTGTGCTATATATTATACTGCTATAAACCTCTCTAACTTGTCTACCTTTTGAAAACCAAGGGAGAAGTTACTGGGACTTTAGTCAGTGCTGTCAGAAGACACTGAGATTGATGAGGTCTTGACATCACCTCTAATATTCTGTCCTTCACAGATGCTAGATGGCACTAGAAAGAATGAAGGATGCACCAGCTTGAGATAATCCATCAGTGATCTATGCTTCATGGGTAGTTTGAGTTCCGTAAGTGTCTCAGAGTATGGGACCCTAGCACAGGTAAATTGATGTTTAACTTTGAGTCTCCAATAGATGATGAGATCCACAAACAATGAAAATACGTAAGGAATGCATGGGGAGCTATTAAACAAACAATGAAAATAATGTGATATTGAGCTCTTTATGATGCAGGGTAAAAGAAAACAGTGAAGTGCCTAGTAGGAAACCAGCCAATCCACAAACTTCCACATTGGGCCTCACTTTTTTTTCTCAATTCCCCATGAATGTGCAGTGTTGCCAATGACAAAGTGAAAATGAATTTACTAAAAAAATCACATGAACGTTTGAAATTGGGGAAAATTCAACTCATGAACACTGAGGATTATATATTTTGCGTAAAAGAAAAAGAAAAAAGCACATATCTACATAAAGATCTTTTTTATCTATCTTGGAGGGGGTGGGGAAGCATATTTATTATTAAAAGGTGGCCTGAGTAAACCAGGAATACTTATTGTTGTTAGGGGTTTGCAGAGTTTGGCCCATTTTTAATAATGATAGGGTTACACACACACATGAGCCATATATAATAAAGGAATTTTCTTTCATTCATTATGTCTATTAAGTTTCTGATTTTCCACATCTGGTAAGTTGTTAGTCTATCATGGAAAAATGGCATAAATGCCTATAAAACTAAGTCACACTTACATAGCATTTTTCTCACAATAACCCTGTGAAATAGTTAGCTAATTTATTATTATTTCTATTTAATAGATAAGGAAATTGAGACACATAGAGACAAGTGATTGAGGATCATGGAAATTTATAACCATAAGGGATGTTAGAGTTTAACTAACCAGATCTCTTGATTTTGTTGATGAGAAAAATGAGGCCAAGAAAGATTAAATAACTTACCCATGGTCACATGGAAAGTAAAATAAAGTTATAACTGAAACCTAGGATTCCCAATTCCCAATCTAGTATTCTTTCCCACTACATCATGCTGCCACCCTTGTCTGTGGTAAAAGTTTTAGAAAGTTCTGAAGTAAAAATTTGAATCCAATCTCCCAACTTCAAATCCAGTGTACTTTGATGGGACCAAGATGGCGGCTGGTAAGCAGGAACTAGTGTGAGCTCCGTACCGAGTCCCTCCAAAAACCTATAAAAAATGGCTCTGAACCAATTCTAGAACAGCAAAACCCACAGAACAGCAGAGGGAAGCAGGGCTCCAGCCCAGGACAGCCTGGATGGTCTCTAGGTAAGGTCTATCCCACATGGAGCTGGGAGCTGGGAGCTGGGAACGGAGTGGAGCAGAGCCCAGCCTGAGTGGTGTGGAACAACCAAACTTGGAGTCGGACGGAGGGGCCCTTAGTGCCCTGAATCAGTGAGCTACGGCAGTTACCAGACTCCTCAACCCAAAAACACCAAAGGTTAGTGGGAAAAGCTGCGGGAGTGGAAGGAGTTCGAGGTTCGGCTTCCAGTCCCGGGGGCAGCGGAGGTGGGGCAGCTACAGTTGCTGCTGCTTCTGGCCCAGGCCCACCCGGTGGGAGGAATTAAGTGGCAGATCAGAGCAGGAGTACACAGCCTGCTGAAGATCTAAGCCCAGCCCAGGCTGGGGGTTCTTGCAGAAGGAGTAGTGCTGGTGTGACAGAGCTGGCACCTCCCCCCCAAACGTGGAACATAGAACTCTCTACTCTACAAGCAGTCATACCCCACTGAAAAACTCAAGGGTCAAGTTAGTTGGTTGGGAATATGGCCAGGCAGCGAAAACGCACCCAGACTCAGTCTCAGACTTTGGATTCTTTCTTTGGTGACAAAGAAGACCAAAACATACAGCCTAAAGAAGACAACAAAGTCATAGAGCCTACAACAAAAGCCTCCAAGAAAAACATGAACTGGTCCCAGGCCATGGAAGAGCTCAAAAAGGATTTGGAAAAGCAAGTTAGAGAAGTTGAGGAAAAATTGGGAAGAGAAATGAGAAGGATGCAAGAAAACCATGAAAAACAAGTCAATGACTTGCTAAAGGAGACCCAAAAAATACTGAAAAATACACTGAAGAAAACAACACCTTAAAAAATAGATTAACTCAAATGGCAAAAGAGCTCCAAAAAGCCAATGAGGAGAAGAATGCCTTGAAAGGCAGAATTAGTCAAATGGAAAAGGAGGTCCAAAAGACCACTGAAGAAAATACTACTTTAAAAATTAGATTGGAGCAAGTGGAAGTTAGTGACTTTATGAGAAATCAGGATATTATAAAACAGAACCAAAGGAATGAAAAAATGGAAGACAATGTGAAATATCTCATTGGAAAAACCACTGACCTGGAAAATAGATCCAGGAGAGATAATTTAAAAATTATTGGACTACCTGAAAGCCATGATCAAAAAAAGAGCCTAGATATCATCTTTCAAGAAATTATGAAGGAGAACTGCCCTGATATTCTAGAGCAACAGGGCAAAATAGAAATTGAAAGAATCCATCGATCGCCTCCTCAAATAGATCCAAAAAAGAAATCTCCTAGGAATATTGTCACCAAATTCCAGAGCTCCCAGATCAAGGAGAAAATACTGCAAGCAGCCAGAAAGAAACAATTTGAGTATTGTGGAAACCCAATCAGAATAATCCAAGATCTGGCAGGTTATACATTAAGAGATCGAAGGGCTTGGAATGCGATATTCCGGAGGTCAATGGAGCTAGGATTAAAACCTAGAATCACCTACCCAGCAAAACTGAGTATCATGCTCCAAGGCAAAATATGGATTTTCAATAAAATAGAGGACTTTCAAGCTTTCTCAGTGAAAAGACCAGAACTGAGTAGAAAATTTGACTTTCAAACACAAGAATCAAGAGAAGCATGAAAAGGTAATCAAGAAACAGAAAGCGCAAGGGACTTACTAAAGTTGAACTGTTTTGTTTACATTCCTACATGGAAAGATGACATGTATGATTCATGAGACCTCAGTATTAGGGTAGCTGAAGGGAATATACATATGTGTATGTTTAGGTATATATATATATATATACACATATATATATATAAGTGAATGTGTATGTATGTATATATCTATGTGTATATGTATGTATGTGTATGTATATATATATGTGTGTGTGTGTGTGTGTGTGTGTATATATATATATATATATATATATATATATATATATATATATATATATATATATATATATATATATATATATATATGGAAAAGAGAGGGAGCAGACACAGGGTGAGTTGAAGATGAAGGGAAGATATCTAAAAGAAATAAAATGAAATTAAGGGATGAAAGAGCAACATACTGAGAGAGGGAGATAGGGAGAGATAGAATGGGGTGGATTATCTCACATAAAGGTGGCAAGAGGAAGCAGTTCTGTAGGAGGAGGGGAGAGGGCAGGTGAGGGGGGAATGAGTGAACCTTGCTCTCATCAGATTTGGCCTGAGGAGGGAATACCATACATACCCGATTGGGAATCTTACCCCACAGGAAAGAAGATGGAAGAAGATAAAAAAATGGGGGGGATGATGGAGGGGAGGGCTGATGGGGGTGGAGGTAGTCAAAAACAAACACTTTCATAAGGGGACAGGGTCAAGGGAGAAAATTCAATAAAGCGGGATGGGTTGGGAAGGAGCAAACTCTAGTTAGTCTTTCACAACATGAGTATTGTGGAAGGGTTATACATAATGATACACATGTGGCCTAGGTTGAATTGCTCGACTTCTTAGGGAGGGCGGTTGGGAAGGGAAGAGGGGAGAGAATTTGGAACTCAAAGTTTTAAAAACAGATGTTCAAAAGACAACAACAAAAAAGTTTTTTGCATGCAACTAAAAAATAAGATACACAGGCAATGGGGCATAGAAATTTATCTTGCCCTACAAGAAAGGAAGGGAAAAGGGGATGAGAGGGGAGGGGGGTGATAGAGCGGAGGGCTGACTGGAGAACAGGACAACCAGAATATATGCCATCTTGGAGTGGGGGGAGGGTAGAAATAGGGAGAAAATTTGTAATTCAAACTGTTGTGAAAATCAATGCTGAAAACTAAGTATGTTAAATAAATAAATTTAAATTTAAAAAAATCCAGTGTACTTTGCCCTCTACTAAGTATGCTTCGCCTAAGACTTATGATTTCACAATACTCTTCTTCCTCAGATTGCTTTCATTTGGGGGGTTATTACCATACTGTCTATTCAGATTTATAGCTTAAGAATTCAATTTCTGTCCTGGACTTGACTGGAAAATAAAAGATTTTACTTCTTTCTCTTTATTTGACTTGGCACATGTACCACTTTGAGCAAGTAATATACCTTTTTGTATTTAATTTCCTCATCTGTAAAGTGAAGAGGCTAGAATGGATAATCTTTAAGGTGTCTTATGACTCAATCTCTGAGAATAGTTCAACCCCATTTCTGACCAAACATATCTTTGAAGACTTTTCCTATGTCTCTTAATCTACAAAATAGCAGTGGTAATATGGGTCATTCTATTTATATACATTATTTCTCTCTCCATTGTCCTTTGTGTTACCCACAATTTTGCTTGGAGATTGTCAAATGAGGAAACACAAAAAATAGAGAATTAGCATAAAATATAACAATTCTGTAGTCACTGTGTCAAGTATGAAGTCACTGCAAGACTTCACACAAAAAATAACGGTTGGAGCAGTTCTTGATTTCTTTCACTTTGAGAGCAGAAGGTCACAAAGTTTGGGATAAAAAAAAAGTATAAAAGTACCCTTGTCTTTGTACTTTCTGGTACTGTCCAAAAGCAGCTGCTGAAGTATTGAAGAACACGCGCATAACTGTCATAAATTTCTATGTTCTTAAATTTCCTTTCAGTAATTATGCTGCGGCCAAGTTCCCTTTTGAAGATCCACTGAAAACAAAGTGAATTATTACACAATAGAGACCCCAGAATGCAGAGAGGAATCATTTGTTTTAAAAATGGCATTTTGTACAATGTACCTGACAGGGAAGAAGGTAGAATGTTTGAAAGTAATCTACAAACTAGAAAACTGGTATGTCTCAAAAGCTCATCCACCATAAATGCAATCATATCTCTAATTATCTTGACAAAACTGATTGTGCATTTAAATTCAATATAAGCAACATCAGCTGACTGTAAAAACAAAGCATTTCCTAAACAGGTCTTCACGAATGAGGTATCCATGGCTATTACAGCTGAGAAAGAGATAAGAGAGAAAACTTAGTTATTACAGAAAGAATATACCAGAAGAGAAAGCATTTAGGCATCATATTCAACCCCAAACCATGACTTCTAGTTTGTGAGAGCCAATAGTAAATTGATAATTGAGTTGCTTAAAATCTAGAGCCTATTATGTCATAACATTCTAATTAGATTTAATTCAACTAGTATTAACTAAGCACCTGCAATGGGCTACAACAAAAATGTAAATAGTCCTGCTCTCAATGAGTTTGCATTCTAATAAGGAGGAAAAATGTGTACACAGATTTAAAAAGTACAAAACATACACAAATTTAACACAAAGTAATTTCAAGGATATATCAAGGCACGTATCACATTTGTTGTTGTTTGGGCATGTCTGACTCTTCATGACCTTATTTAGTGGCAAAGATACTGGAGTGGTTTGCCATTTCCTTCTCCAGATCATTTTATAGATGAGGAAATGAGGCAATATGAATAAGTGACTTGCCTAGGGTCACATAGTTAATAAATGTCTGAAGCCAAATTTGAACTCACAAAGAAAAATCTTTATACCAACTAGTTTCCCCAGGAATTTTTAAAAAAGATGGGAATTAAACTAAGCCTTGAACTTGAGTAGGGTGTGCTAGGAAGCAAAGGTAAGGAAGGAAGGAAAGAGGTATGTGGGACAACCAGGGCAAAGTCATGGAAGTGTGGAGAATAAGACCATAGGATTTGTAGTTGGGAGAGATCTTAAGAAACGAAATCTACTCCCCCTCATTTTACAATAAGAAAATGAAAACCTGAATAGATTAAATGATTTGGCAAAAGGAAATCTGAGTTTCAAATTTATAACCTCTGATTCCTTAATCTAGTGCTTTTTCTGCTATACTGCACTTGGAACAAATGAATGGTTTGTATTTTTTAATAAGACATACTATGTCACATCAAAATGGTATGGATATACCTTTAGATTTTTATCTACATATAGAGAGATGTAGATATAATCACATACAGTCTTTAAGGTTTGTAAAGAATTTTACATACACCATCCTGCTCGATCTTCCCAACAGCCCTGTGAAGTAGCTGTTGTTAATATTTCAATTTTATAATTGCAGAAACTGAAGAAAATAGAGGTTAAGTGACCTGCCCAGGGTCACACTACTATTAATTATCTGAGGCCACATTTGAACTCAAGTCTTCTTGACTCTAGGCACCCTAGCCATTGTGCCAACTAACTGCTTCATGTGAAGAACAAAGGATGATAGGTTCTGCACTAGTTAACCTTTTCCAAATTTCTAATGTCATGGTGCATCTAGAATGCCAAGTTCAGTTTTAATTACTTCTTCCTAACCTGATTGAAATCCTGCCTGAGACACACAGAATAACTGAACAAATCAGTTAAATTCTGCCTGCCTCAGTTTCCTCATCAGAAGCTACCTCCCACTGATGATAAAATGAGATAAAATATTTAACGTGTTTCAAGATCATTCAAGTGGTTTATAAATGCTAGCGGTTATTTTTGGGTTGAATCGAGTCTTAGCACGTTTTATAAATGTGATAATGTCAGTAGGAAGAGCTCTTTTATTGTAGCTTATTTTTAATTTTGCAATGCATCAGAAATATGACAATCAGGACCGAAAATGTAGAATTTCAAAAGACAAACCTTTCTCTACCTGCTATAATACACTTGCTAGTATTAGATCCAAAAAAGGCTTAAAATTTCCTTTACTGACCTCAAGAGGTTACGCCATGACTACATCTGTGGTACTAAATTCTATCAGAGTTTCCTTGCTTGAGAAATGCTGTTTCTGAATTTGGTACAATTGGAAACACTCAGAACTAATCCAAAGAAAGGTACACCAGCAATGCCAATATTTGAGACATATGATTGACATTTACTCCAATTGTCAAAATAAGCTAGGCTTTTCTGTCTTAAGTTATCTGATAACAGAAATGACATGAATCCTAGGAATACACATATAAATTTGTATCAGGATTTTGAGACCAAATTTTTTTTCCAATAACTGTTATTTCGAAAGATATTTGATTCCAAATCCAAAACTCACAAGCAGTAGTTTAGGAACACAAATTCTAGCAGAAAAATAGTCATTGCCACATTTCTCTATAGGTTTTCTGTATGCATTCCCACCCCCATTAATAATCCAAATGTGACATATATTTAAAATAATGTTATTTTAAGATCTGATAGCACCATTCAAACAGTGAGAAACCTTGAATCTCTCTAGCTGCAGGTAATATGGATACTTCCTTCATGGTGTTGGCAGGTACTGTATATATTAGCACATTTTGACATCTTTCTTCTCCAGCTTTATGAGTCAATCAAGTTGCATGAAACACTAATCAAAAATTACTCTCATCTGTTAATGGTGGGGTGGAGATAAAATGTAAGTACTAACCTATATTATGTTTTCTGAAAAATCTCATTTGCAAATGTGGATACACAATACCCATTACCTTCAAGAGCCAAATTATTTGGGGTACATTTTGGCCTTGGTGCCAGTTATCTTTAAACTTATTTTATTAACAATAACAATGACAGCTTTAAAAACCACAATATCCACAATGTTTATGATTCCCTTTAATTTGTGCTGAGCAAAACATGAAAGGCTTTTGATTCCACTATCATTGTATTTAGGGGCTATACTACATGGCAGACAAACACATAATAGCTAAAAATTGTTTATGCTTATAAACAGAAATCCAAATGAGTCTGAAAATTTTTATTATTCAAAAAAAACCCAAATATTTGATTGGCTACTTGACCAGCTAGCATAGAGTAGTGAACACAGAAATGATATGTGGTATGGTGCTGGGAACACAGAATTTTACACAAAGTAGGCACTATATAGTTCTGTTACCTGGTAATTGTCCTAGTGGTAATCCTACCTACCTAAAGTAAAAGTTTTTCTCTTTTTTTGCTAGAATGTTTAGGAAGAGAGTTTCTCGTAATCGCCTTCAAAATGACAATAAAGTTTGTCCAAAGTAAATAACCTTGAAACAAAATGATATGGCATATGAGAAGAAAATGACAAGAATGTTCAAAGGACACAATGAATTTTATGCAGGTTAAAGCAATTTTACTTCAGGTTAGTTATGTAAGGGTCTTAGGACTCCTAGAAGGACATATCGCAAAGAACCTGAATATCACTAGGTATGAGATAATAAAAGAAAATTGTCAAGACACTCCTTATCAATTGCAGAATCAAATTGAAAATCATCTGGTATTTAAAGTCCTTCATAACCTAGCCCCAGTACCCCTACCTTTTAAAAAATATTCCATGAAATATTTCCCAATTACATGCAAAAGAATTTTAACAATAGTTTTAAATTGTGAATTCCAAATTCTTTTCTCTCTTCTGCCCTCCCTTCTCTAGAGGTCAAGCAATTTTATATTGATTATACATGTGAAATCATGCAAAACATTTCCACATTAGCCATGTTGAAAAAGAAAACAGAAAAAATAAAACAAGAAAAAAAAAGAATGTAAAAAAGTATACTTCAATCTGCATTTAAAGTCCATAAGTTCTTTCTGGAGGTGAACAGTATTTTTTCATCGTGGGTCATTTGGAATTTTACTCAAAGGAAAAAAATGTGAATTAGGCACAAGTTCACAAAAATTCTTGGAAGAACTCAAAAAGGGTTTACAAAATGAAATAAGAGGGGTACAAATTAAATTAGACAAAGACATGAGAGCAAGGGGGAAAATATTAAAATATAAGAGACTGGTAAAAGAGGCAAAAAAATGAAAAAGTAACATATTAAAAACAGAATTAGTGAAGTAGAAAAAGAGATGCAAAAGCTAAGTGAAGAAAATAATTCCTTAAAAAGTGGAACTGGGCAAGTGGATGATAATGACTTTCTGAGTCATCAAGAAACTTTAAAACAAAATCAAAAGAATGAAAAAATAGAAAAAATGTGAAATATCTCATTGATAAGATAACTGACCTGGAAAATAGATCAAGGAGAGATAATTTAAGAATTATTGGGCTATCTGAAAGCCATAATTTAAAAAGAATCCTAGGCATGACATTTAAAGAAATTATCAAGGAAAACTGCCCTAGAACCAAAGGGTAAAATAGAAATTGAAAGAATTTACTCATCACCTCCTAAAAGAGATCCCAAAATGAAAACTCTCAGAAATACTATAGCCAAATTCCAATACCCCAAGGCTAAAGATAAAGTGCTTTAAATAGCAAGAAAGAAACAATTCAAATATTGTGGTACCACAGTCAGGATCACAAATATTTAGCAGCTTCCACAATAAAGGATCAGAAGGCTTGCATGATAATATTCAGGAAATGTTCAGGATTACCACCAAGAATAACTTACTCAGCAAAACTGAGTATAATCCTTTACTGGAAAAAGTGGACATTTAATAAAAAAGAGGGCTTTCATGCATTTCTGATGCAAAGATCAAAGCAGAAGAGATGTTCCGATACTAGACTCAAGAGAAGCATAAAAAAGTAAACATGAAATTGAAATTATAGGGATTCAATATAAATTATTTATATTCCTACATGGAAAGATGCTACTTGTAACTCCTAAGAACTTTAGGGGCACAGGTGTGAATTAACTATTATGGGATCAAAAAATAAAATTAAGGTGTGAGAAAGAGGGATGCACTAGGAGAAGGGGAAAGGGAAAGGAAGAACAGAGCAAAATATCTCACAGAAAAGAAACATGAAAGGAACTATTTTTTCAAATGGAGGGGAAGATGGGGGTTTGGCAAACACTTGAGCCCTATTCTTATCAGAATTAATCAAAGAGGGAATAACATAAACACTTAGTTGGGTATATCTTACCATATAAAGAAGTAGTAGGGGAATGGGGTAAGAGAAGGGGGGGATGAAGAGAAATCCAACCAAGGGAGGCAGTAGTCAGAAGCAAAACAGACTTTTGAGGACAGGGAGAGAGACAGAGACAGAGAAAGAAAAGAGAATGACAGGATAAAAAGGCAGAAATAGGAAATACATAGTTATTAGTCATTACTGTGAATGTGAATGGGATAAACTTACCCATAAAATAGAAGCACATAGGAGAATGGATTCAAAGTAAAGATCCCACAATATGTTGCTTGCAGGAAACACACTTAAAATAGAGGGACAAACAGAGCAAAAATAAAGGTCTAAAATAGAATCTATTATCCTTTAGCTGAAGTTTAAAAAAAAAGCCAGAGTAGTAATCATTATCTCAGACAAAGGAAAAGCAAAAATACATTTAATTAAAAGAGGTAAAGCTACATTTTGCTAAAAGGTACCATAGACAATAAAGCAAAAAAAAAATAGAAATACTAAATATATACTCAGCAAAAGGCATATCCGAATTATTAAAGGAAGAGGTAATCAAATTCCAGAAGGAAATATAGCGTAAAACGTTAATAGTGGGAACCTCAATTTGCTCCTCTCAGAACTAGATAAATCTAACTAAAAAATAATCAAGAAAGAAGTTAAGGAGGTAAATAGAATTTTATAAAAGTTAGAAAATATGGACCTCTGGAGAAAATGAATGGGAATAGAAAGGAGTATATGTTTTCTCAGCTGTACATGGCACCTTTAAATATATATATATATATAAAATATACACACATATGCATATACACATATATGTATGTATATGTATATATATCCTATTGTATATATGTATATGTATGCATGTATATAAGCAATAAAAATTTATTTTCAATAAAAGGCCATGGAAACATAGATTAAAAATTAAAATAGTCTAATTGTAAAGAATGAGTGGGTCAAAGAACAAATGATAGAATTCACCAATAATTTTATTAAAGAGAGTGGCAACAATGGAAAACATACAAAAATTATGGGATGCAGCCACAGCACTACTTAGGGGAAAATTTATATCTCTAAAAGCTTACATCAATAAAATAGAGAAAGAGCAGATCAATGAATTGGGCATGCAAAAATTTCCCCTAGTTTCCTATGTGTCTTCAAATTTTGGCTACATTGGTTCTCTTTATGAAAATAATATTTTATGTGATCAAAATTATCTATTTTACTTCATGTGATCCTCTATATAATTCATTTGGTCATGAACTCTTCCTCCTCTGTCAGATAATTTCTTCCATCTTCCCCCAATTTCCTCATTTTTCCAGCCCACTTCTTGATTTTGGACTTCATATTAGAGTTGGACTCTGCTCATCTCTAGGGGTGGGGAGGTACTGAGAAGTCAGTAACCTCATAGTCTGCACTCTGGTTCTTACTCAAGGAGGATTCCTTTTCCTCTGACCAGAACTATTTCTTTCCATCCTGGAACTATGACCTAGAACTGGGTAATGTGTGACAAAACTGGCAAAAGACACATAATTCTGCAACCAGTGCCAGCACAGCGTTCTTTTGGAATCTCCTGATCAGATGTTTAGTCCCCTTACCATCCCCGTGCGCTGGGTACTGCTGCTGCTGTCATGGCTGCTACTTCCAAAGCTCATAACCAGTGCCATTTCTGCCATGTTTGGCTCCCAGCCAGCCTTTACTACAGTGTCCATCGAACTCTCTGTTCTCCTAAACTACCCTGGGTTGGGAAAAAAAATGATTCACTATGATTTTTGCATTTTTAAGTTGTTTATATAGGTTAGTTGGGAGAGTTCAGGAAAAAAAAATACTCACTTTGCCATTTTGACTTTACCATTTTAAAAATCCAATTTAAAAAATTATAATAACAAATCAAATAAGTTATATATGAACTCCCTAGGTGGGGAGAAATGCTTAGGGCACAGGGAAATTCTATCATACTTTCAAGTAACAACTAATTCCAGCATTACACAAATCCCTTCAATGATAGAAATATTTACTAAATGTTTGAAGCAGGAAAAGACAAAAAAGAAAACTATGTAATCCCTAATGAAAAATAATGTTAAATTTTAAATCAAATATTAACCAAAAGGTCAAAGGAACATAACAGAAAGATTAAAAACTGTGGCCAAATTGGATTTATTCCATAAATGTAGGATCATTTTAATATTAGAAAAAAAATCAACTTCATAGTTCATATAGATATCAATAAGAACAAAATCATGATTATACCAATGTTTGACAAAACAGAATATTCATATTAAAAATAGAAATTGGTTGAACTTTCCTTAGTATAGACAATATCTAAAACCAAGGGACTGCATTACATGTAATAAGGATAAACCAATGTCCTTTTTAATAAGAACCAGAGATGTCTAATATTGCTTCTGTTTGATACAGTCTCCGTTTGATACTGATAAAGCAAGGAAAAAAACTAATGGGAGATGCAAGGCAAAGAGAAAATAAATTTATTTCTCTTTGAAGATGACATAAATACTAGAAAATGAAATAAAAATTAATTGAAATTATGATTTCATCAAAATTGCAAAATATAAAATAATTATACATGTGTATAAATTATATATGTGTATATGTATGAAATATATATATATATATATATATATATATATATATATATATATTACTGTATATTATCAATAAAATTCATTGGGGAGGGAGGTAATGAGCATTTATTAAGTACCTACTCTGTGCCCAATGCTGTGCTAAGTAGTCTACAGATATATAATTTGATCCTTACAACACATCTGAGGTGGGTGCTATTATCATGCCCATTTTTCAGCTAAGGAGACTGAGACAGAAGTTAAAGAATTATCCCAGGTAACATAGTTAGCTAGTAAGTATGTATGGCTGGATTTGAACTGAGGTTTTTCTGATTCAAGGCCAAGACCTCTATCTAGTAATAAGAAGAAACAGAGAAATTCCATTTAAAATAATGAAATAAGGTATAAAATACTTGGGAGCCTACTTGCTAAGATACATATAAAAGCTATATGAATTCAACTGAAAAAAGTTTATGGAAATAAATATAATCCTAAATAATTGAAGAAATATTAAGTGCTTATGGGTAGGCTCAGTCAATATAACAAAAATAAAAATCCTACCTAAATTAATAAAATTATTAAGTGTCATACCTATCAAAGTCCCAAAGGATTATGAGAAAAAATAATAAAATTCTTCCTGATGAACAAAAGTTCAAATATTATGGGGAATATTGAAAAAGGTAGGAAGGAAGAGGGTCATTATCAGATATCAAACTCTACTACAAAGTACCAAAGATCAAAACAATTTATTACTGGCTAAAAAAGAAAGTGGTTGATCAACGGAATACATCAGGTACATACCGTTCAAAAACAAAAACATAACACAAACACCCAAAAACCAACCAACCAAACCAACAAACAAACAAACAAAACACTAGCAGCCTAGTGTTTAATAAAGCTAAAAACTGGGCTACTGGTGTAATTCCTCACTATTTAACTTATCCTTACCTACAACCACCAAAATGCTATGAAACCTGAATAGCAGTGTAGCAGGAATAAAAAAGCTTTAGAACATCAACTTATAACATGTGTCATAATATGCTCCAAATTAGATATGTCAAATTCATATTCCAGGGTTCAGCAAAACTTCCAGTTGTGGTCTGAAGCAGATTAAACTGTAATTTTAAAATGTTTAACAAAATAAACAATAAAATGTAATGTAAATTTGTCATCTTCTAAGTCAACATGCAGCCCACAGGGATGAATTTCTTTTCGAATTTGACACCACTACTCTAAACACATACATAGCCAAGACATAAAAGCATCCATTCTAAACAAAGTAGAACAGCAAGGAATAAATTACCTTTCAGATCTGTGGTTAGGGGAAGAGATGAAACAAAGGATAGAGAGGATTAAAAAAAAACAGGAGAACAGAGAAGATAAAATACATAATCTTAATTACATAAAATTTAAAAGGTTTTGCACAAACAAAAGCAATAAAGCTATGATTAGAAGGAAAATAGTTAACTGGGAAAATGGCAGCATGTTTCTATGATAAAAATCTTATTTCTAAAATACACTAGATTACTCAGATTTATAACAACAATATCCAGTCACAATTTGTAAAATGGTCAAAGAATATGAACAGTTTTCAGGGAAAAAGTCCAAGCTATTAAGAACCATACAAAAATCTTCCTATCACTATGGAAATGCAAATTAAAAGAACTTTAACATCTGACCTCACACCTATTAAATTAACAAAGTTGATAAAAAATGGAAAATGACAAATGTTGGAGGGGTTCCAGGGAAACAGGCACATTAATGCATTCTTGGAGCTGTAAATTCATCCAACCTTTCTGGAAAGCAGTTTGAAACTATGATTCAAAAGTTAGTAAGTTGTGTGTATATTTTGATCCATTGACACTACTACTAAGCAAATATCCCAAAAAGTAAAAAAGAATAAAAAGGAAAGGGTCTTATTTGTATAAAAACATTTATAGCAGGTTTTTTTTTTGGTAGTGGCAAAGAATGTGACACTATAGGACTGACCATCAGTTCAAAAAGACTATGGAAGTTATAGTCTTTGAGTGCAATTGAATACTACATATTATGACATAACAAATGATGGAGGGGATATTTTCAAAGAAACCTGGTAAAACTTGTATAAACTTATGCAAAGTGAAGTACGAGGAAGCAGAGTAATAATTTATATTATGACACCAATATTGTTAAAAAGAAACAGCTTGGAAAGACTTTGGAATTTAGATCAATACAATCACCAATCACAATTCCAGAGGATTAATGAGAAAGAATGATACCCCTCTTTCTTCACAGAGAGGTGGTAGAATAAATATGAAAAAATACTTTTTCCATCAACAATATGGGACATTATTTGTCTCTTTGTATTTTTATAAGGTATCCCACCCCACTAGGAGGGTTAGATGACAGAAAAAGTATATAAATACTTGGTAATTGAAAAGAATTGAGAGAAAATAATAGCAATTTTAATGATTAAAATAAAAAGATACTAAACTATTAGCATTTCTATATAGTAATGGGGAGAAGCAAAAAAAATAAAGTAATAGAAATCCATTAAAACAACTACAAATTGCATAAAGTTTCTAGAAATTCTATCAAGTTCTATGTAAGTCAAAAATACAACTGTTAATCCTTCTTTACAATTAAAGGCACACTTGTGTAACTACAAGACATGATTAATAGCTTCCCACTCAATCACGTTCAGTAAAAAGGATATGTGTCCTAGAAAGTCCCACACTAACCCCCAGTTTTTGTGTGTGCCTCTGTTGAAGAAAAGTACTGATAAGGTCCCTGTTGCCTATGGTTCTCAAAAAGTCATCTATTTTCTATCCCTAAACTCTGCCTATCTCTCTAAGGTAGTGCTAATCAGTTGGAAAAGGAAAAGTAGATTTTTCGATTTCCCAATTACAAACTAGTTTTAAAGGCTCTGATAGCCCATTCCTTTCCTATTTCGGCTCTTTTTAAGTAATCAATAACACGGGAGCTTGGCATTATGAATTTGACTCATATCAAAGGAGATATACATACTAGAATACTCAATGCAACATTTACTCAACATTGAATAGACGATCAAATAAATGGTAGATATTGACAAAAAGAATGCTTATTATTCTTATTAAGGACCCTGGATGTCTCAGATGTAGCAGCTGCTTTGAAATCAGGGATTCTAGGAAATGTACAGTTTGGATATCTTTCATCAAGACAAAGGATTGTAACAATGAAATATAGTATAAAACTTAGTCTTAGACGCACACTTCCCGCAGGGCTAGTCATCAAATAATGATATAGAATTTCTATATGAACACTGAAACTGAAATTAATAGCTCGGCTCATGTCAGGGAGTTTGGATTCAGATGTGATTGGATATGCTTGAAAGTGATGTGTTCTTCTAGGTCTTGGTTGTTTGGTTGCTGGTTGGTATTTCTGACTGCCTCTGTCGTAAGCTAGCCCATAATGAAGGAGGATGAGATACAATAGCCACCATCAGAAAGGAGAGTCTTAACTCTGTATTGCTAATCTTAGCATCCTTCTATCTCTAACCTTAATGTCAACTCCTCATCTCTTATGTCTGGTCACAACTTTCTAAGCCTCTACTCCTGAAATTTGTGCGATATAAAAAGGTCACATTGAGAGGGATATTATAGTTAAATAATATGAGAAAGAGTTACTCCTCATGGTTTGACAATCCCAATATCATAAAAATTATGCTGCCCAAATTAATTCACAGATTAAGTGATATACTAATCAAATTACCAAGGACATACTTTATAGAACCAGATAAAGGAAAAATAAAATTCATTTGGGGGAATAAGAGGTACGTTTTCACCTTACATTGCCTGAAACTAGGCCTTCACATCACTTCCTAGCCATCCCCACACCATGTTGCCTGTACTCCAGCCATCTTCCTCATCTTCTTCAACTGCACCTTGTATTCTACCTCTGGAATACTCACTCTGATATATGTCTTGCTGTTATCTTTTCCATGAAACGTGCCTCCATATCATTTTCATGCCAACATTCTCTAATGATGCTGCAAGGAGGTAAATTCCACTCCTTCTTAACTCCCTTTATATTGGATCTTCCATAATTGGAATTTTTTACTCCCTGAGAGTAGAAACTGCCTTGCTTGCTTTTATTTGTATCCCCAGTACTTAGAGCAGAGTCTGACATATAGTTCTTACTTAATAAATGCTCACTCACTCATTAAATCATTCACTTACATATTCACTCTATCGTCTCTAAGGAAATAATTAAGAAAAAAATATAAATTAAGAAAGCATAGCATTACCATCAAGAATCATCCAAAACTCTTTGGGATTGGTTTAGAAAAAAAGGAAAGTAGATCAGTGGAACTGATGAAATAAATAGGAAACACAAAACACAGAAGCAACAGAAAATAGTAGGTCAATATATGAAAAACCCTGGAACTTAAATTAATGGTATAAGGATTTGTTTTTTGACAAAAATCTAGGAAAATTGGAAAAAAAAGTATGGCAAAGGCAATGTTTAGAGTCTAAATATCAGACCAACACGTTGAACTATATAGCAATCTGAATTCAAAATATAGATACAACTAGAATATAAGAAGTGATATCATAAGAAATTACATTATTAGAAAAAAGCGAAAGAGATATCTTTCACAATTATAGACAGGAGGAATATTCTTTAGCAAACATGAGGTAGTTAAAGAGTATCCAGGCAGGGCAGAAAGAATTATGAAGGGCCTTGAATTGATATCATATAGTGATAATTTGGAGAAGTTGAGGGTATTTATCCTGGGGAATAAAAAAATTCAAATGGAAGAAATTGGCTATATTCTGGTACCTGAAAGACTATCCTGGAAGAAGGATTAGACTTGGCTTGATTGGCCCCAGAGGCCAGAGTCAACAACAATGGGTTGATGTTTCAAATTGTCATATTTATGATTGAAGCTGTTCTAACAATATGAACTATCCAAATGTGGAAGGTAAGTAACTTGAGGAAGTAGTAAATAAGTTACATTTTATGGGACATTATCAAGCAGAAGAAGAGGGACAAACATCCACAGTGAATATTATAATGGGAGATTCCTTTTGGATATTTGTCAGACTAGGTGGCTGTTAAGCTTCTTTCTAGCTATGAAATTCTGTGACTGAGCTCATGAAGGAAACAAACAAATTGAATCCACAAAATTTTAAAAAGATTTTCTACAAGCATAATCAATGAAGAAAGAAAATAGCAATTGTTGAATGAGGAAAGTGTGTGTCAAGTACAAAAACCAGGAAATGTAGAGTATTTCCAGAAATATGCAATACCAAGAGTCATTTCCCAGTAGATTAGTGGCCAAAAGATAAAAAGAAATAGTTTTCAAAAGAATTGCAAGTTATAAATGACCACTTGAAAACAGGCTCCAAATTCCTTAGAGTAAGAGAAATAAGATGTGAAAATTAAAGCAGCTCTGAGGTTTCACTTCACTCTGTAAATTGGAAAAGATGCCAGAAAACAGCTACAGGAAGGGCAGTGGTAAAGATAAGTACGCTAATACACTTTTGATAGATCGAAGAATTGTTTCAGCCCTTCTAGAAATCAACTCAGAATTATGCCAAGAAATATTACTAATTGACCTAGTGACCTCACTAATTCCCAAGGAGGCCCAATACAGAGAGAAAGAAAAGTCCTGTAGATATTAAAATAGTAAACAGTACTTTTTGTGGTAGCAAACTAGAAAAAAAGTGAGATGGAGAACAGCTAAAAAATACTGAGGGGTGTGTGTGTGTGTGTGTGTGTGTGTGTGTGTGTGTGTGTGTCCATGGACCAATAAGGAGTGAAATAAAGGATCAAAAAGAACAGCATATATAAGGAATAAAATAGTTTAAATATGAATATCAGTAAAAGGAAATCAAATTCTTAGTCTTAGAAAAACTAATAAAGATCTTGGGACAGTTAGATGTGCATCGTGGTTAGAATGCCAAGCCTGGAGTCAGGAAGGCCTTAGTTCAAATCTGGCCTCAGATACTTACTAGCTCTGTGACCCAGAGCAAGTCGCTTAACTTTAGTTTGCCTCAGTTTCCTTCTGTAAAGTGGAGATAATAAAAGCATTTATTTCTTAGGATTGTTGTGAAGATCAAATAAGAAAGTAATTATAAAGCACTTAGTATAGTGCCTGGCATATACTAAGTGCTAAATGAATGTTAGCTATCATCATCATTATAATTATTTTATAAAAGAAGATAACAAAATACGCATTCCCTCCTCATTGTAGACAGGTGGGAACTGTTAAAGTTTAATGTATATAATCAGTTGTGATCACTTTACTCAAAGTTTTTGCTTAATCATCTTTTTTTTCTGAGAGGTCTTAGTGTGTGTGTGTGTGTGTGTGTGAATGTGTGCAAGCAGGAGTTATTTTTCTTCTCCCACAAAATAACTGTGATGTAAATACAAAAGAAATAAACAAATATATGTGTATATTTGTGTATATATGTATCTTTGGTGTGTATGTATATATGTATGTATAAATACATATGTGTGTATATGTATATATACATATATGTATATGTGTGTATATACATACATACATATATATATATATATATATGTAAAGAGAGAGAGAGAGAGAGAGAGAAAGAGAGAGAGAGAGATATTAATTGAAGAAGTTAATTTGTCTTCAGGAAATGATATGTGCTTTTAATGACTTCAATCTTCTCCCTGAAACAAAGGCCCGTGTTTTTTAACATTGACATTATCATAATGATATTATATGGCTGTGAGAATGGAATATCATAGTTTATGGCAATGTGACATTTCAGCAACCCAAAGGTACACAGGAGGTATAAGTTGGCTACAGCAGAGGTGTCAGACATGAAGCCCATGGACCTTGTTGTGGTCCAATACTTCCAAGTGTAGCCCAAACCAGATTAATGAGGCCTATAGGGATCCTTATGTACATTTTAGTGGCCCCTATTCCTATTTGAATTTGACTTCATTGGTCTAGAGCATATTACCAAGGAGGAAATGAACATAAGTATCATAAAGGAAATTATCACCATGAGATATATGGAAAAGGAAGATAGCCAGTTATTTAGACAGAGCTAGGAATAACCAATTGTCAGCCTATTTGCTTCACTGATTACAATGTCAAGAGATCTAGAAGAGGCTCTGAGTCTTGGGTGAAATTACAGAGAATTTGTAAGAGAAAAGGGGCAAGATGCTCACAAGAGAAAGCACAAATGCAATCACAACCCATACCACAGAGGAAAGTGTCTACATTGATGAGATTCCAAAGAATCTGGCATGGCAACAGTAAATATAGTGGAGTAAAGCAGCATAGCTTAATTAATAGATAGCAGCTAGCCTCAGGATCAGGAAGGTTTGGGTTAAAATCCCAGCTCTGACACATACTGGCTGTATAGTCATGTGTAAGAGCAAGTTATTTATCCTTTTCAATTCCTAAACAACTCTCCAATGGTCTAACCTACAGATGAGTGGCTAACGCATCATAACCCTATTCAAGTCACACTTTCTACATGGAGAGCTTTCATGAATACGTGTGTGTGTCTGTCTGTCTGTCTGTCTGTCTCTGTCTCTATATGTGTATATGTATATATGTTGTATATATGTATTTATGTGTATATTGTCTCCTCCAGTAAAATGTAAGCAACTTGAGGAAGAAACAGTTTCATTTTTTTTTAACTCCCAGCACTCAGCACCATATGTAACACATAGTATGCACTTAATAAAAGTTTGTTGATTAATAAATGGAGAGTTTCTATAGAGAGAAGTAACCACAGTGATGAAATCATAGATCCAGCTTAAAAAAGAACTATAGTAAAGTCCTCTCTTACTCAAAGTCCTTTTGCTTTATACTATGCTGAAAAACTGAATTTAAATGTTCTTCAGTGTGTAGAGAGATTAAACTTAAGACACATATGACCACAACGAATATGTCTCAATACCTTCAGAATCCATAATTCTGCTGCCTGTGCCTACTCCCCACACAGTCACATATGGAGACTCTTATGCATCCTAGTACAAGAAAGACACTATGACCAAAATATTTCTCACCCTGAGGTCTAGCTGATGAAGTGAGTCTCTGAACCCAGCTAATCTAGGCCTCAGACAAGAGATATCCACTCTCAAATTCTGTATATCTTGTTCCCTTCTAGCTATGGAACCTCTTAGTCAACTGCCACAGCCTTTTGGAACTCAAAGTCATGCTTATTATCCAATGAAGTTTCAGAGAAAGATTTAAGAGGAAAGATAATGAATAAATGTATGTACATGTTCTGAATATAGGCATACATAGTAGAATATAAGTATATATGGAATATATATATATATATATATTTACATATATGTTTATGTGTATATGATTCAATAGAATATTAATTATCCCATAGTTTTTATTACCACTTCTAAAAATTGCTGAGTAGCAGGAATTGAACACCTATTCTCAACATGTAGTAGCACGATCTTTGTAGTAGTCCCAATTCTTCTAGACTATTATGTTGCTACTGAATTCAATTATTCCTATTATCACTGTATATTTTCATAGTGTGTGTATATAGTCACACATTGACTGTATACCAATGTATGTCGGCATACATATATAGAGTGTGTATATATATATATTTAATACAGTATGTTATGTGTTGTTTAATCCCACCATCATTCAAAGTCTTGCCAAATAGCACTGTAGGCATAGTGCCAGATCTTTTCACATCCTCGCTAAAGTCATTTGGAACATATCTGAACGTGGCAAAACACATTTGCCAAGTTATGTGCATAAAAACATCCTTTGATCTTTCAGACTCATAAATATGTAATAAAGTACATGATTGCCCTACTGATCTGTCCTACATCAATCTTATGTCCTCCTTTTATTGGTTCATCAAAATAAGATATGATCAAGGTACAAAAGAGTTAAAGAAGCTATTTATTTTAATGTTTCCTTGGAGAGCTCACTTGTTATTGTGAGTACAAATTATATATATAATATTTCATGAACGATGTTGAAGCATTAAAAATCACCCCTGCACTTGAAGTTAACACATAACTCTGGCACTCAGCCATTTTTTATTTCTCCTTTTCTTTCTTTATGGAATGCTGAAAGATGTGGTGTCATTTTTCCAGGATCAAACTTTGGATTTTCCTCTTTAAAAATGTACTGAACTCATATTATAATCCAGCTTTGAAATATTCAGGAAATAACACTTTGAAATAGCTTCAGTACATGCTCTATTTAGTTTGGTTAAATACTCTTATCCAAAAGAAGGGATTATCCAAGTTTGTACTGAGGTTAGAACAAGCTTTATAAGGAGGATGACAGAGAGAAGGGAAAGTACAGGAAGAAATTGGGCAGTCATAGGAACCATTAAAAGAAAAAAAATGCACTTAAAATACATATCACCAGCTGACTTGATGGCTCAGATTTTTTTAAAACAACAAACTATAAACATGGTTACATCACATAATAAGTTCTTTAACTTGATAAATGTGAAATATAGTTAGAAAGCAGAAAAATTATGCAAGCCATAAATTGAGTGAGTGATGCAGTGGGTAGTAAAATCTACATTTTGTTTCACAAGGGACAAATAAGATGGAGTTAAGTGTTTCAGCCGTTAGTCTTGCTTGCTGATGGAAGAATGCTCATTTCACCACAATACTGAAGCTGTTGAACAAAAGGACTATCTGAGTTCTTTTTGACATATTTAGGGCATCTGAAAGGGACTGGCTTGTGTCAACGGACACGTTTTAACAAGTGGTGGATTATATGCTTTCTCCATAGTAGCATAAAATATACCAGATTTTAAAGTGTGCTAGTAATAAACCAAAGGATTTTCTGCAATGTGTAGTGATCATTCAGTCAGGGGAGTAAGGGAAAAAAATTTTAACATAGTTCAATGAAATTCAGTAATGTGGAAATATACTACATGGATTTAATCTTGTTATCAGGTGTGCTACCAGTCCACAATATGGATTGGAGGAAGGAGGAAGATTTTTTCCCCCTTAAATCTCACTATTGCTACAAATCTATTTGCTTAGGTACAGCGATAGAAAGAGATATTTTAGTGTAGGGTAATTCTAAAACCATGGACATTTTTAAAATTTTTTTATTTACTATCATCATCATCATTTATTTCCATATTGGTAATGGAAAAAGGACTAATCATTACCTAACACAATAGTAAATGGGCATAGCTTCAGTTTATCAACTTAATACAGATCTGTGGTTGATTGTAATTGTTAATCTGACCTAGCAGAGGCAAAATGAAACCAATCCTCCCGTTTGTTCCAAGGAATGTGTCTACTTGAAATATGCAATGGTGAAAAGCCTCTTTCCCCTGGTGTATTCTCTCCTTTGTTTATGTCTAAGTGAAGGGGAAAGAAGCCAACCACTCATGGGTAGCCAATCAAGTCAAGGTCTGACAGCCAGGTTGAGGTCTAATCCCTGCCTTCATGTTTTCTGTGTATAAGGAACTGTTCTGAACAGAGAAGCCAGCAAACCAGCCCTACATCCTTGAGTAGCATAATTTCCAGCCGTCCCATACCCTATTCCATTGCCTATGAGCTTTGCCAGAAGCTATGCTGAGTGAAGAAAGGCTTCTTTGAAGGATCTCTGTGTTGATTTCTCTGCTTCATATTCCTTACTGCAGAACAGTGCTGGACTAAGTCCCAGAACTGAATAGTCCTGGCCCTCTACAAGTTTATGCTCTCCAACTACAACTTGGCCCTGGATATTTTTCACAATTCTGCTATTCATCTTTCATCAAACCCTTGGCTCCTTCCCTACCACAGTGGCTGTTTCAAACCTTCTTAGTCCTTAAGCCTCCAATTCTCCCCCTCCCTTCTTCCTATCACTTGGAACTGATGACCTCAGCACTTACTTAACTGAGAATATCAAGGTCCTCCTTTTTAAGCACAGTGGTTTTCTTCCTTGGCATATTTTTTTTCACTTCATCAGTGGACAATGTTGGATTTAAACTCAGATGACCTGGCTTTAATTCCCAGCTATGCATTTACTACTCTTGTGACCTCAAGTGAGTCTCTAGACCTTGATTTCCTCATTTGTAAAATGAGAGGGTTGGACCTATGACTCTAAATCTATTATTTATGATCTTCCTTTCCTATACTCTCAAAGGAAGCAACAGCCAATGTCATTAACAAAACTAATTCCGCTACAATCATACTGGGTCTTTTTGACCCCTTAATGGATCTTTCTCCCACACTGCTCTACTTTTTTCCCATCCACCTTCAAGTATCTAGGTCTCAATAAGCCAGGAAAAAAGATTTGCTTCCTGCCTCTTACAATTTCTAGCTTTCTTCTTCATTCATAGACAAATTCCCTAAACGTGTCCCTTCCTTTGTTCATGCTTTCATTCATTTTATTCAATCTGCAAATATGAACTTAGTCTTCTTACATGTAAAGCAATATAAGTGCTATGTGCGATACAAAGATTAATTCAAAGACATGTACCTATCAATTGGGGAATGTCTGAATGTTATTTGTATATGATTATAATAGAATGCTATAGAGCTGTAAGAAATGAGGAAGGGGGTAGTTTCAGAGAAATCAGGGAAGACATTTATGAACTGATAAAGAGTGAAGTGATCAGAACCAAGGGAATAATTTATGTAATGTCAACAAATGGTAATGACAAATAACTTTAAAAGGATTAATTGCTCCGATTAATGCAATGACTGAAAAGGATTCTAGAGGACTCATGATGAAGCATGATCCTGAGAGAGAGGTAACAGACTGAAAATGTAGAATTAAAACTGTTTTTGGACATTGACAGTGTGGGAATCTGTTTTGCTTGTCTGTGCATGTTTATTACAATGGGTTCATTTTTCCTTATTCCCATTGGTTGAAGAAAGAGAATATAAATTTTGCATATATATATATATATATATATATATATATATATACACCCATATAACACTATGTAAATATACATTACACACATATATATACACATATTGCTATGAATTAAAATGTTCATTATAATTGAAAAAAACAAAGATAAATACAATATGACCCCTATGTTCTGAGAATTTACCTATTCATAAATAACTATAATACAATTAGGAGGTGTAAGTTGCAAAGTGGCATGTATAAGGAATATGTGAGTAAACTTCTCAACAATTAGAGCTCTTATAAAGTGTGATTGACTGCCCCTAGAAGTAATAGGTTTCTCTTCACTAAAGGCATTCAGTGATTATTTTTGCTTTGTTAAATTGGAAATTTTCTTTTTTGTGTGATAATTTGTCATCTCCTTTAAATAATTATTTTGTCATATAATTGCACAGTCATTTATGAAAAGTTTCTCTACTTCTTATTACATCATTATAAATTTACCTTTTTAATTTTTGCTATTTCCTCCTTTCATTTTTATGAAAATATATTTAACAAGATTTATTCATTTTGTTCATATTTTAAGATAAAAACAACTCTTCAAATTTTATGGATCAGAATATTACTATACTAACTCTATGTGTTTGTCCTTCCATCAAATTTCAGAATATCTTCTTTTGCTTTTGTTTTAGAATTTTTAAATAGTTAATTTCCTAATATATTTTCTCCATCAGAGGCTCAGGTCATTAACCCCTTATTATTTTATTTAGTCAATATAAATTATCAAAATTACAGAGCTCTCTGGAAGAACAAAAGTGAATATGGTATATTTCAATCTGCATTCAGATTCCATTGCTATTTCTTTGCATGCAGATGGCATTTTCCATCATGAGTATTTTGGAATTGCCTTGGATCATTTTATTGCTGAGAAGAGCTAAGTTTATAATAGCTGATCATCACACAATGTTGCTGTTACTGTGTACAATGTTCTCCTGGTTCTGCTCACTTCACTCAGCATCAGTTCATATAAATCTTTCCAGATTTTTCTGAAATCTCCTTGCTCATCATTTGTTATAGAACAATAGTATTCCATTATATTCATATACTACAACTTGTTTAGCCATTCTCCAATCGATTGGCATCTCCTCAATTTCCAATTCTTTGCTGCCTCAAAAAGAGCTGCTGTAAATATTTTTGTGCATGATATATACATATATGTGTGTATATATGGGTGTATATATACATACATATACACACGTATACATACATATACACACATACATATACATACATATACATATACATATACATATACATATACACACCTAGGTGTGTGTGTATATATATATATATATATATATATGTGTGTGTGTGTGTGTGTGTGTGTGTGTGTGTGTGTATGTATATATGTATATATATACACACCTAGTAGTGGCATTACCAGATCAAAAAGAATTCACAGTTTTATAGCTCTTTTGGAATAGTTCCAAAGTGCTCTCCAGAATGGTTAGATCAGTTCACGTCTCCACCAATAATGTAACAGTGTCCAAATTTTCCCACATCTGGTCTAACTTTTGTAATTTTCCTTTTCTAGCTTCTTTTTTACCATCTTGGCTCTATTTCGTGCAGCTTCTTTTTCTATTGGAATTTCTCTTTCTATCCCTTGCTGCTGGACTTTGTTGGTAATTTATAGATATGCTGATGATTTGTGTGGGGTCATTTTATAATCTGCAAAATTGCTAAAGTTATTAATTATTTCAGCTAGGTTATTTTAGTGTATTCTCTAGAGTTGTCTAAGTATACCATCATATGATACACAGAGTGATAATTTTTTTTCTTCATTTCCCATTTTTATTTCTTTGATTTCTTTTTCTTGTCTTATTGGTATATCTAGCATTTCTACTACAATACTGAATAATAAGGGTGATATGGATATCCTTGCTTCACCCCTGATCTAATCCTTTAATGTGATATCTGATAAATCCTATGTGATCCTGATGATAGATCCATAATATTTGCATAGTTTCTTTCTGGCTTCTTGAAGTATTTTCTCTTTGATCTGGAAATAGGAATAGTTCAGAAAATATTGAGTTCACAGAGTTGGTATAATGCCTAAGTGATATAATGTATGATAAAAGACTTTAAAAACATTTAGGTATCATATGAATGTTAGCTGTGTTCATCATTATGATTTTATTACCCTGTATAATTCTTCATTTCTTGAATCCTAGGTCGTATTTCAATCCTCCCTTTTACCGCTGAAGTCTCCCCACCTTTTTTCTCACCATTCTTTCTGGTCAAACAATGTAGAATGTATTAAGAGGTAGATGTATCTAGATAAATCACTGCAGATGGGAGACTCTGAGAAGCCAGTACCAATAGAAAGATACCTATGGTCACACAGAGTTTGGTATGGAGATGGGTCAGGTCTTGAGAGCATGATGTATAAGGAGATGAAGAGTCAATGAAAAGTACTTTTTTTTCAATTGCTCATTTGTATGTTTTCTGTGGGAATTACATTGTAGGTAGTTAGATCTCTGTTCTCACAGTTTTCTTCACTTATGTGACATAGTGCTTGTTTTGAGGTGATAGTAGATGGAACAAAGTTTGGATACAGTCTCTCACTTTCATGTTGCCATAGATCCTCAAGAGTGGTTGAGGTTGTTGTTGTTTTTAATGGAAAAAACCCAAATGAATGAATGAATGAATATTCCTGTAATACATAGAAGTCTCACTCTGTTCCTTCATAAATATCCAACTGTCATACTTTTATGCAGAAGCAGACAGGAAATCTGAGTTCAAATCTAGCCTCATACACTTACTAGCTGTGTCACCCTGGGCAAGTCATTTCACTTCTGTTTACCTCAATCTCCTCAACTGTAAAATGGAGATAATAAAAGTGCCTAGCTCACAGGGGTTTTTGTGTGAGGACAAAATGAGCTAATATTTGGAAAGTGCTCACCACAGTGCCCATCACATAATAGACATTATATAAATGTGTGTGTATGTGTGTGTGTGTGTGTGTGCATTTTATACACAGTGAAGGAATAAAGGTAAATAATATCTTAGACTAATTATTCTAAAGATAATAGGATCATAAATTTACCCTTAGAAAGGTTACCAAATCCAACCCCTTCATTTTACAAATGAGGAAACTGAAGCACAAAGATGCAACCATACACAAAAGACATATTTCAGACTGAATAATGTACAAGAATTTGAAACTTGGTGTTAGTGACTTCAAATTCACTGCTCAATACACTGTGTCATGTTATCTGTCCAGGAGGATGATCTCACTATCACCAGATCTTAGAAATTATATAAAGGAGGATATTAGAACCTAGAGGGAACCAGGAAAGCCCCTGGTAGAAAGTGATACTTGGGCTGAGTAATACACACACACACACACACACACACACACACACACACACACACTCACTCACATATACACGTGTATATACATATATTTTTGTTCAGTTGTTCCATAGTTTCTGACTCTTCATGACTCCGTTTGGGGTTTTCTTGGCAAAGATATTGGAGTGGTTTGCCATTTCCTTCTCTACTTTACTTTACAGATGAGGAAACTAAGGCAAACAGGGTTAAGTGACTTGCCCAGGGTCATCCAGGTAGTGCCTGAGGCCAGATTTAAATCTAAATTTAAATTAAAAAAAAACCTCAGGAACACAAATTTTCCTGACTTCAGGCCCAGTACTCGATCCCCTGCATCAGTAAGTCACCCGTACATACATACAAACATACATGTATATACGTGTGTGTATACACGTATATTTATGTATAGTATATTGTGTTGGTACATGTTTCTTCCTTTAGATTAATTCTATCTAAATTAGAAATAATGAAAGCTAATTCCTCTATTCAGAATCACAAATAAAATTGTGTTCCATATTCCAGGATTAAATGATAGTGCTCTTTCTTTCAGAAAGGGAAGAATTAGGTAAAGTAATATAAGCTGGTTATATAGAAATAATCAAAAAAGTTAATTTTAAGATCACACAGATGTATAAGATTAACAGATTTTGCTAGTGAATTTCTTGACATACTCACAACCTTTTAAAAAAATGTTTGACTCATCGCCAGTGGATTTTCTTTCTTAGCAAAAAGAAAAATCTTTTTTTTTTATTCTAGTGGGAGATACATGAGTAAATCTAATCTTTTGCTGCTGTTTTTGTTTTTCGAGATGGAACCTCACAATAGGTCCACTGACTCTTTTATAGAAATAGAATCCCATTAAATTCATACTTACAGTTAATAAGGAATTTGATTTAGAGTCAGAAAGAACTAGGTTTGAAGGCTCTCATAGACACTGAGTAGCTCTTGATTCAGGGCAAGTCATCTGATTTCTCGGGGCCTTAGTTTCCTCGTCTGTTAAATGGGCATATTAATAGCACCTGGCTCATAGAGTTGTTCTGAGAGTCAAATAGGAAAACATACTTTAGGCACTTTCTAATACTCAGGGCACTTTATCAACATTGCTGTTAATAGATATACATTGCATGTGCTGTATGTATTTAAATTCTTAACACCTTTCTCTTTCAGCAATGCTCTACAGATATCATTAAATATAACTGATTTAAGGATAACACTATAGAGCTTTCAGATTAAGCTAATGAAAGATTCTTCTGTATACTAATTAGGAATGAGAGATAGCATGATGTCATGAATAAAGCAAATGCATCGAACTCAGAAATTTTGGGGTACAAGTACTTCTTTGACAAATATTAAATATTTCACCATGAGCAAGTCATTTAATATCTCATTCTCCTCAAGAAACTCTTTCTATAGAGATGTGAACGTGTGTAGCTATGTATGCATTTGCACATAAATAGATACATATATACCTCTGTGTGTACGTGTGTGTACTCATACATACAAATGCCCAAATTGCTAATTTACGTTGTCTCTTCACTCTGATTTAATTATTAGAAGTCAGTGGGAAGGGTTATGGATGGTGATATAATTTTAAGTTAATTATTGTATGTCATTGTAGAATCTATGTTGTAATTGCCATTTTAAAGAACATGTATATATATATATATATGTATGTGTATACATACATACATATTTTTATACATATATGTATGTGTGTTGATTCCTCTTATCGTTACCTTGTTCATTTATCAGAAGAAAAATACCTTTCTCTATCTCCAAGTTTTGCCCTTTCCAATAGAGTGTCCATATCTTACCATGCCTACATTTTAGCATTCTCATTATCTCTACTATAAGGAGGAAGATGTAGTAAATTGTCATGTAAGTCCATGAAAAACATAGCAATATTTACTTTCATGTTTTAGTCTATTCCTCATATTTCCTTAATAATGTTATTATAGTCAAGATACAACCAGGAACTATGTGCACACATTTACAAAACACTCTTCACAAAAATAAAGACAGTTCTAAATATTTAGAGGAATATCAACTATTCCATAGGCCAAACCAATATAATAAAAAGACAATGCTATCTAAATTAATTTACTTATTCAGTGTCATATCAATCAAGTTACCAATGAATTACTTTATAGAGCAAGGAAAAAATAACAGAATTAATTTAGAGAAACAAAAGATCAAGAATATTGAAGGAATCAATTTTTTATAAAGGGAAAGAAGGGGATCTCACAGTAACATCACCAACTATACTGTGAAGCTTTAATCATCAAAACAGTTTGGAACAAGAAAAGAAATTGAGTGGTTGATCAATGAAATGGATTTTTTAAAATATCACTGTAGGCTTGGGGATATGGGGGCGGGGGAAGAGGCCTACTATGTATGTATCTGTATCCTAGTCCTATTTTACCTTTAGGAAACTGAATTTTTGATGTTTCATACCACATTCAAGGCAGCTGGTGGTACAGTTGAAAAAAAGCTGGGCTTGTCAGGAGACATGAATGGAAATCCTTCTTTGTATTATCCACAACAGATATATAGGTGTGCATACATATATAGAATGGAGTGCATACATACATACATACATACATAGAAATACACTGGGTTTGGAGTTGAAATCCTAACTCTTAAATTGTGTGACGGTGAGCAAGTTATGGTACCTCTCTGATCCTCAATTTACTCATTTATAGAAAGAGAACAAAATCTAGCCAGTAAAGCCAAAGTTAATTGGACAGCTTCTGGTCATCAAAAATTTCCTTCCTTTGGAAAAGAGGAGAAGGAGAGGGAAAGGGAGGGGGAGGAAGAGAGAAAGGGGGAGGGGGAAGGGAAGGGGAAGGGGGAGGGAAAGGAGGAGGGGGAGAGGGAGAGGAAGAGGGAGAGAACGAGCTGAGTTACCCAACTAGCTGGGTCCCCTTTCATGCAGTTGGGTCTACTCACGGGTTGTGTTTGCCTTTTGTTTTTGAAGAGTACCATGGCATCAGGGAAATGATGACATGACTTGCAGTTGACTTGCATTTGAGAGAGGGAGGGCTATACAAGGTCACCAGGCTCACTTTCTCCCCCAGGGCCATCTGGGTACAGTGACCAGAGATTCATCAGGATGACTGGAGAAGACCCAGGATGCAATGGGAGATCCTAGGCCCTTTTAGGCTGAGGATTTTTCATGTATTCACTTAGAGTGAGGTAATGCCCATTCAGTGAATAGGCCTCTTTAAGAAGTGAGTCAAGGGATGGCCCCTTTAATTAGAAAAAAGGAAAACAATCAAGCTGGGAGGGGACAACCCTCAGGTTTGCTGTTCCAGAGAGAAACAGTTACCATTGACAGTCATTCTAAGCCAGGAAGGCCCAAAATACAGCCATTAAGTGGAGCTTGGGCAGGGACCTATTGTGATCCAATCTGTGAGCTTCAGAGTGAAGTGGGAGAAAGGAAAGGAAAGGAAAAGAGAGGAGAGGAGAGGAGAGGAAAGGAAAGAGGGAGGAAGGAAGGAAGGAAGGAAGGAAGGAAGGAAGGAAGGAAGGAAGGAAGGAAGGAAGGAAAAGAGAAAGAATGAAAGAAAGAATCTAGCCAGTAAACCCCAAGTTAAGTGGGCAGCTTCTGGCCATCAAAGTTTACCTTCCTTTGGAGAGGAGAAGGAGAAGGAGAAGGAGAAGGAGAAGGAGAAGGAAAAGGAGAGGGCAAGGGAAAGAGAGAGGATGAGCTGAGTTCCTTCTTTCCTTCATTCCTTCTTTCTTTCCTTCCTTCCTTTCTTCAGTCCTTTCTTCCTAGATTGGATCACAATAGGTACCTCTGTTTCTCTTTGGAACAGCAACCCCGAGGGTCTTCCCCTCCCAGCTTAAGTTTTTTTTTATCTTTTTTTTCTAATTAAAGGGGTCACCCAGGCTGGGTGTGGAGAAGTTCCCCATCCCCAATATCACATCGGATACAAATCAATGGCTCCCAATTGTCTCAGTGCTGAGAAATACAAAAACATCCCACGTTTTCTGGCGCATTCAAACAAAGGCCAGAATCATTAAAGGTCAACAGCAAAAAGTCCCACCTTAATTACTATTACATCAATGCATGTTCAGAAGACATACCTACATGTAGATCCTTTTTCAGTCCTTACGCCTTGTATTAGAATCAGAATATTATCACTTGTTTTGTAAGCCTAATGGTATGTTTCACATCAAACTCTTCCTAAAAAGTCCACCAACAGCCTTCAGAAATAAGACTGAGGAAATTTGTATTTATAATGCTGTAGGTACCATTTACCTATCTGTAGGTAAAGTATAGGTCACCACTTACACCATGACTCTCACCTCTTTCCCCTTCCAAAAACCAATCAATCCAGCTCTGGAAACTGTTCGGCCCAATATCTACTCCCTACTAAATTTCTTCTCTCTCTAGATCATTCACATGTCATCTTCTGCTCCTTCGTGTCTTTCACTACTCATAACTCCATCATTTCCATCTCAGCAGTATACATGGACATGTGTCTTCTTTAACTACAGCCTTTCTTCTCCTTCTAGTTTTAATGCTTGCCCACTAAACTCAGAAAAATCTCTCTCCGTGTCTCTGGTTAAACCATGGGATTAAAAATGATCATAACTATGACTGATTTATGATACAACAGATAGAATATTTACTAAGCATTTACCTATGTACCAGTCCTTGTGCTAAGGACTGGGAATACATATATAAGTAATGCAGTCCTGACTTATATTCTAATGGGGAAAGAAAATGCATAAAAAGGGAACTGGAAAGGTTAGGGAAATCCCTTAATGCAGCGACGAAGTGGCTAGTGAGAAAGAGAAGAGTCTAATGAGTTATTTAAGCCATGAATGAGGCAAAGCATGGTTAGGGGCACTTGCTAAAATAGGGGTCTCATGAGAAAATTATCAATCAGAAAATTGAACTTCAAGATGGCAGTTTCTTCTGGGTGAGAAAGCAATTGGCAAAATGTCTATCAAGTAAAAGGAAAAGCTGGAGGTTTTTAATGAAGTGAGCCAGAATTTATTTGTTTGTTTATTATAAACTGTCAATAACAATAATAACTCCCAGTAGATAGAACACACGACCTGGAGTCAGAAAGACCTGAGTTCAAGTTCTGCCTCACACACTTAATAGATGTGTGACCTCACCAAGTCTTTTAACCTCTCTTTGTCTCAGATACCTCATCTGTAAAATACGGTTAAATAATCCCAGGACTGTTGTGAGGATCAAATAAGATAATGATTGTAAAGTGCTTGGCCACGGTGCCTGAAACATAGCTAACCCTATCTAAAGGCTAAGTATTATCATTATCCTCATCAATATCATCCTCCTCTTTCTCTTCATTATTGTTATTTCTGTTGTCATTTATCAGCATTTAGGAGGTGCTTTAAGGTTTGCAAAGCACGTGGCCTAAGTCAACTCAATTTCATCCTCACAACAGCTGTGTTAGTTAAATGTTATAATTCTCCATTTTAGAGTTAAGGAAACTGAGACACAGAGAGCTTAAGTGACTTTCCCAGGTCAAACAGCTATTACATTTCCAAGGTAGGATTGGGACCCAAGTCTTCCTGACTCCAAGTGCTAATTGCTATCCATTGTGCCACTTAATTGCTTCATTTATGCATGACATATGGATGATAGATAGATATATTTGTGGTTATTGTTGTTTAGTCATTTCTGACTCTTCGTGACCCATTTTGGGGTTTTCTTGGCAGAGATCTTAGAGTGGTTTGATATTTCCTTCTCCAGTTTATTTTACAGATGAGGAAACTGAGGCAAAGTTAAATGACTTATCCAGGGTCGCATAGCTTGTGTCTGAGGCCAGATCTGAACTCAGAAATATGAGTATTCCCAACTCCAGGCCAAGCCCTATCCCCTGTGCCACTATAACATTAAGGCGGAATTCATGATTTCAAAGGAAATCATGAATACGCCTGAATGGTCCAGAATCGCAGGATATAAGGAATTCTCTAAGTAGAAGGCAGAGGAGTTAAAGCATTTATTCAAGCTCCAAAATAGCAGACCCACAGACCAGTGTCCCCAATTCGATATCGTGGCAAGAACCTTCCAAAACCAATATGCCCATCTCACAATAGTGACCAGGAGGTTACAGAAGAATATTATGGCAGCAAGCCAGGCCATAATGGGGCTTCCCCCCAATGCCAGGGCCCTCCAGTAAGAAGATTACCCACCGACCTCAAGCCCTTACTCAGCACTCTGCAGTCTGCACAAGGTTCAGTCCTGCTTTTAGTAGTGCCTGCTGCCACCCGCTGCTGCTTCTGCTGCTACCGCCACCGTGGTTTCTACTGCTGCTTCCACTGCCACCACCACTTCTTCTTCTCCTCCCTCCAATACGTCTCAATCTCCAAGCTGTGTTCTCTCCTTTTATATATAGTCACCAGACATCATCCCATCCACTGGAATGTCATCTGAGCAACCAGAACTCAGGCACCTACTATTGGCTCTGGTCTTAGTCACTCCCCCTAGGACCCTGAGGAACCCCCCCCCCCTCCGAAGCCTTTTCAAATGCACAGGAAAGATCTTCCTATTTAGTGATGGCCTTTACAGCCACCTAGCTGCCCATGGATAGATACATACATACATACATACATACATATAAGCATATATCCATATACATGCATACATAGATCTATATCAGTATAGGACATACACAAGCGAATATGTTAGTTACCAATATACATTTATGTAGGCATGTATAGAACTCTATGTATATAGGTATATGTCTGTGTATGTGTATATGTATATGTATGTATGTGTGTCTGTATATGTATGTGTGTATATATGCATACCCTCACATATATGTATATGTGTGTATACATATATACACATATATACATACATACATATATAATGTGTATATAAATATATGTGTATGTATATGCGAATTGCTTCACATTCATGTCTAACCCCTGCAGAAAGTTTCTTTTTATTAATTTTCCTCTCATTTTCCTTATTGATGACTAAGCTGTTCTCTTCATAATATCTTTTTCAGCACGTGAGAACAACAAAAATGCTTGGATTTTTTGCATATCCAATTACTCTGCATTTTGTGCAATGCCTTTACTTCCATAGGATGAAAAGGAACTTCACAGATGAGAAAATAAAATACAGTGTCTGGCACATAGTAAGCACTATATAAATGTTAATTATCATTATTATCATTTATATAAAGCTTTAAGGTTTATAAGGAATACGTGTGTATAGACATAGATATACACATATACATCTATATACAACCTTAAAACTTTATATAAATACTTAGCAATAGTAACAACAATAAGAGGTATTAAGCTAGGTGGTGCACTAGATAGAGCTTGATAGTTGGTGTCAGGAAGACCTTAGTACAAATACTGACTTAGATACTTAATAGCTATGTGACCCTGGGGAGGTCAATTAACCTATATCTGCTTTAGTTTCCTCAGCTATAAAACTGGGATAATAATAGTACCTACCTCTGAGATAGTATTTGGAAAGCACTTGGCACAGAGAAGATAATAAATATTTATAAGTATATCATAGAATGTCTATCCTCAACATTCATTTTACACTTTTGGGTTGGCAATCCTGCTCATTTGTGACTATGTTCAGTAAAGAAAAAAAAAGTGCTGTGCAAGTTTGTAGAGGAGATTCTCTGGTCTTGTTCATCCTACCATTGCAAAAAAACTCCCTATGTATTCATTATGTATTTTCACTATTTGCTTTGAAAATTCAAGTTTTGTATTGTAACTATGCCCCCTTATGCCAAGACCTTTATTAGGTTTGGCTGCTCTACTGTTGTAAAGAGATTCCTATGCATTCTTTGCATGTTTTCATTGTTTGCTTTTAAAACTCAAGTTTTGTACTGCAATTATGTCCCCAAAACATAGTGCAAGTCCTCTGGACTCTAAGCCTGTAACAACAATGTTATGAACAGCTGCTGTGGAGGTGTAAGACCAACACCATCAGCACATAGGAGGGCTGCTAGCACAAGATCTTTGATCTGCTTTTCTAAGGAAAGCAACTTTAAGGGGTTTACAATCTCACTTTAATTAAACATACATATACCATTCACTTAGTTCAGGGGAAAAAGTCAACACCCTGGACTTCAGAGAAAACACAAACAGAAATTGCAAGCAGAAATCATATAAACAGAGCAAATAAACACAAATCAACAGACAGGCTTCTGTCTGACTGTAGCAACACATACATAGTTACCAGAGAGAGAGGCACCAACATCTGGGTTTTCAAAGCCAGGGAGTTCCTTAATGGCTACCCAGAGTCTCCACACCAACACTCTTTCAATGAGTGAGCCCCAAGCAAAATGATAACCTCAGAGTATATATACACTTCTTCAGGGTCAGAGGGTGTGACAACCATGTGACTCAAGCCCATATGACCTAGGCCTTCCCATGACTTAAGCAAGTCATCAACAACTCCTGATTCAATCAAAGACTCTTGATCAAAACAAAGGCAAGACTCAAAGACACTGGATTGCCTTAGTGCCGAGATGCACTCCAAAACAAAAAAACAGCAAAAGTCTCACCTTGCTTGCCATTACAAATCCCAAGCATGGAAAGTCAGTGATGTGGCTCAGTGAAAAAATAAAGGTGTTAGATAAACTTTATACCAGAATGTCTGCAGATGCTGTTGACCAGCTAGCTAGAGACACCAATTCAGACTTGATTACAGCCTCAAGGCTAAAAGGCAACTTGCCTCTGCTATGTGCCCATACTCTATGTTCCCATACCCTTAAAGATCTCAATGTGAATATAAAGTAGACTTAACTGACAGATTATTTCAAGCTGGTACATCCTTCACAATCTCCAACAACATCCACCAGCCATGAAGGACAGAGCATTAGAAATGATGTCAAGACCTCTCCAATCTTGGTATCTTCCAACAGCAGTGACTAAAGTTGCAGCAACCTCTCCCTTGGTTTTCTGAGGGTATCCGAGGTCATATAGTCATATAGTCATATAGTATACAGTGCAATGCCCTAACACTTCCATCCGATGCAATAGAAGGTAAGATTCAGATTTAAAATATTTTAGTTTTAAGAATTTTATTTGCTGCAGAACATTTATGGTACTATAGGATTCATGTATTATGAAAAGTAAATATTGTCTGAAAACAATGTTTCTTTAATTAAGATGTTAGCACAACTCTGAAGAACCACCTCACCCCTATCAGATTGGCTAATATGAAAAAAAAGTAAAATGATAAATGTTGGAGAAGTTGTGTGAAAATAGGAACACTAATATATTTTTGATGGAGTTGTGAACTGATCCATCCATTCTGGAGGGCAATTTGGAACTATGCTCGAACAACTATACAGCTGTTTATACCCTTAGATCCAGCAGTACTACTACAAGGTCTACATAAAAAAGAGATCATAAAAAGGGGAAAAGGACCCACACTTACGAAAATATTTATAGCAGTTCTTTTTGAGGTGGCAAAGAATTATAAATTGAGAAGATCTCCATCAATTGGGGAATGGCTGAACAAGTTGCGGTATATTCATATAATGAAATACTATTGGTTTATAAGAAATGATGAGCAGGTAGATTTCAGAAAAACCTGGAAAGACTTACATGAATTGAAACTAAGTGAAGTGAGCAGAACCAGGGGAAATTTGTACACAATAACAGCACCACTGTGTCATAACCATCTCTGATAGAATTAGCTCTTCTCAGCAATACAATGTTCTCAGACAATTCTAAAAGATTCAAGATGGAATATGCTATCCAAATCCAGAGAAAGAACTAGGAAATCTGAATGCAGATTGAAGCACACTATTTTCTCTTTTTATCTTTTTCTTGGTTTTTCCCTTTGTTCTGTTTCTTCTTTCACAACATGACTAATGTGCAAATATGTTTCATATGATTGTACATGTGTAAGCCTATATCAGATTGCATGCCTTCTTGGGGAAGAGGATGGAGGTGTGGGAGAAAAAAATTTGGAACTCAAAATCTTACAAAAGTGACTATTGAAAGCAATCTTTACATGTAATTGGAAAAATAAAATACTATTTTTAAAAAGATAGCACAAAAGTTCACAGAATTCTAGGGAATTATTAATAAGGAAAAAATGTTTTGTATGTTACCAATTTTATTTTGTGTACTGATCTTGTGGGTTATTCCACAGCTACTGTTAGTAAAAGGGCATATTATAAGAATTAATGTTTTGTTATAAAAATTGTATGCAGAAAGATGCATTTTAAGCATTCTTTAGAAAAAGATTACAATTTTTGTTGGTTGCAGGAACCTAATCCTCTATTTCCCACAGGTTCAATATATCAACATTTTGATTCTTTTTTACTTTCGTGACATTTTCTAGGAATGTTAGTCCTATAAAGTTGAGAATTGATTGTATATCTATCTATCTATCTATCTATATATATATATATATATGTATATATATATATATATACATATATATATATATAAAACATTACAAGACACATACACATAACCTTCATGAAGATGGAAATCCATTCACTTAAACAATAAAAAAATTTTTCCAAACTTATCAAATATCTTTTCATTTCCACATCTAATTGCTTTTTCTCAATCCTTAAAATTCTTAGCTTCCCTGATGCTTTTGACTCTATAGGGTTTCTCCTCCTATATGATTCTCCCTCTAAAATTTTGCCTCAATATTCTCTCCTGTTTCCATATTTACCTTTCTGACATCTTCTCAGTCTCTTTTTTTTGAGCTTGCAAAGTTCCTTGAAGGGTGCAAACTTCTCCCAGAAATACATAGCTATCTTTTTTTTAATTCTTATTTTATTATTTAATATTTTTAGTTTTCAACATTGATTTCCACAAGATTTTGAGTTACGAATTTTCTCCCCATTTCTACACTCTCCCCCACTCCAAGATGGCATATATTCTGATTCCCCAGTTAGCCCTCCTTTCTGTCACCCCACTCCCTTCCCCTATCCCCTTTCTTCTCAGTCTCTTTGAGTGGCTCATCAGCTATGTCACATAACATAAATAGGATGATCCCAAAGATTGTGTCCTTGCTATCTCTCCTATCCTACCTTCTCCTCTCCCCTCCCCTTCCCTTCCCTCCTCTCCTTTTCCCTTCCCTCCCTTCCCCTTCCCTCTCCTCTCCCCTCCCCTCTCCTCTCCTCTCTTCTCCTCTCCTCCCCTCTTCCCTCCCCTCCTCCCCCCCTCCCCTCCCCTCCCCTCCCCCCTCTCCTCCGCCATCCCCTCCCATCCCCTTTTCTCTCTTTCTCTCTCTCTTTCTCTCTCTCTCTCTCTCTCTCTCTCTCTCTCTCTCTCTCTCTCTCTCCCTCCCTCCCTCTGTTTTTCTTCTTCTTTTTTTCTCTCAGTAATTCAATAGCTCTAATAGGTTTTATCATCTCTTTCAGCAGGTAATTCACAGATCTATATAACCAGTCCCAGACTCACCCTTAATCTTCAGGCCCACATATACCTTGTTGGACATTTGAAATTGAATGTCCTGGAGACTTCTCAAACTCAACATGCCCCAAACTAAACCCATTAGATATTCATTCCCAAGCCAACCCCTCTTCCAAATGTCTCCATTTCCGACAAGGAAAATACAATTTTACCAGTCTTAAAGATTCAAAACTTAGCATTATCCTTTATTCTCCACTTTCCTTATCCTGTATATCAAATCAGTTGCCAGATCATGCCATTTATCTTTTCAGAATCTCTCTCCCATTTTAACATTACTTTCTACTCACAAAATCACCACTCATTTCAAACCACCATATGACACATTACCTAGATTATTACAATTGCTTCTAAATTTGTCCTCATATGGGGCAGCTAGGTGGCGCAGTCAGTAGAGCACCGGCCCTGGAGTCAGGAGGACCTGAGTTCAAATCCGGCCTCAAACACTTGACACATGTACTAGCTGTGTGACCTTGGGCAAGTCACTTAACCCCAACTGCCCTTACAAAAAAAAAAAAAAAAAAAAAAAGCAAAAAAAAAATAAATTTGTCCTCATGCACCAAATCTCTCTCCGCTCTAACCCATATTCCACACAGTTACCATTGCTATTTTCCTTAAGCATAATTCTGACCACATCATTCTGTTTTTTCAATAAACTCAAGTTTCCCCCTACTTCCTTTAGGATATTATAAAAACTCCTATGTTTGGATTTTAAAACCCACTATAACCTGACCCTAATTTTTTCCCAGTATTATTTTACATTACTCTCCTTTGTGTACTCTACTGTCAAGCCACACTAGTAGTCTCCCTTGTCCCCATGCATTATACTCCACTTCCTATCTCCATGACTGGAATGTAATCCCTCCAAGCCTCAAAATCCCTCACTTCCTTCAAGAGGTGACTAAAAAGCTGTCATCTGTAAGAAGCTTTCCCTTAATGACCAAATACTAGTGCCCTCTAACTATATTGTACTTAGCTATGCAATATTTATTTCATATTTTGTTTGTATTTATTCACTCTTTACATATTTGAAGATATGCATGTCCTTCCTAAAAGAACATACACTCCTCAGGAATAGAGATTTTAAAATTCGTTCTTTGTGTGTCCGTATCGACTCCATAGTACCTGGCACATAGTAAGTGTTAAAGCAATGTTTCTTGATCAAATAATTAATTGATTGATTCTTTGATTGCACAGAGACAAAAGTTGTCTATAACTCAGTAGGAAATCCTAAGAAGACTCTGGAGGCACAGAAAGACTGAGGTATTTACCCAAAGTCATGCAGAAATCTCAGAGACAGTATTTGAACTGAGCTCTTCTTGACAGGAAATCTATCCATTATGCCATATTGTATATACATAAATATGCGGAAGAATATTTTTTATTTTATCACTTTTAATGACTACATATTTCTGTTGTGTTTTTTAAAGATATTGCTAATATAGTCACACCATGGGTGAATGATTTAATTTTTTTAGAATGTTGGATAAATTTTGTGAATTTGTTTATCATATGTATAGATATAAAGGAAACTATTAAAAGGGGAAGTTAGTGACAAATACTAAATTGTTAAAGAAACAATCAACTTAAAAGGCCTGTTTATGTTTGGAATAAACTGAAAACTTGAAATAATTTAGGAACTTTCTTGGGTATTGAAAAAGCAGATTAAGAAGTCTCTGGTCTACACTATGCCAAATATCTGGTACTGTTGTATATGTATATTTTTAGCTAAATTTACCAGTTGACTTGGCATTATATTGATATAACCAAGGCTTGTGAGTTCTTTCCTTGTTCCATCACGAATCATAAAACCAAACAGAAATGTTATAAAGATTAGTAACTAACATGTAATTAATTAGAAATCTTTTCCAAATACAATGTTCTCTCATGAGAACTCCACAAAGTATGAACTAAACCAGATGCATTTTATAAGCTTGTTTATTAGGTTATCTCCAGTCATCCTGATTTATATATTGCCACTAGGCCCAGATGGCTCCAGAGGAGAAAGTGAAACTGGGGACTTTTCACAGCCTTCCCTCACTTCATTTCAATTCACTTGCATCACCATCTCCGAGGATATAGGAAAAATGACAATAGTGAGGTTCAAGAACATGAGTTGGCATATACCCAAGAGGATCAATGTAAATTTTACTGAAAGTTAGCCACACATGTTAAGCAATATCATCTAACCATCTACTTTAAAAATTCCTGATGAGATTTATTAATGAATATTGGGATTAGTTAGTTAATATTGGGATTACCCTTTGTTTTTGAAAATTTTGTAAGGGAAGAAAAGGATCATGAGTTCCTAATGATTGGATGGCATCTGTAGCCAATGAGAGGAGATTTTTATTTTTTAATCTCTTATTAATCTCAATCCAAGGAAAGTTAAGAAATCAATAGTTGTAGGAGAGTATAGATCAAGGCAAATAGGCAAACAGAGAGTTCATACATATTTCAGAGAGCCATTTGACCTGGCCCCCAAGGTTTTAAGATTACCTCAGACAGGGCCAGCCTTCTTTGAAATTGCCAAAGGTGAAGTTTAAGTCAGGGAATATGGGGTCAGCTCAGCTTTGGGAATGGTACCTAGTTCCAGGTACTCTAGACAGCTGGAGTGGGAGATTTAGAATCTGTATGTAGGCATAGAGAAAGAAATGGAGGGAAGTTGTGGCTTAAAGTAGATAGGAGGATGGGGGTGGGGGGAAGGTCATGACAGAAAGGATGTGGGAAAGGAGTTAAGCAAGAAAATGTAAGTGTAGGACAGGAGAGAAGGTAAGGAATAGACAAGGAGCCACACCTAAAACCAGACTCCCCATTAACAATGAGAACCATCTCTATAGTGAGGAAGCAGATGTCTGAACCAGTGGGTGGATCTGTGAGCTGGAGAAGTGCCTATGGGCTTGGGGGTGAGTGGGTCAGAGTAGGCAGGGGCTTTGGGCATATTAGCCAAGGCTATCAAAAGTTTTGTAGATAAGGTTGAGGCAGTATTGTTTAAGAGACAGATCACTTTTTTTTAAAGTAGTATTTTCTTCAGTGGTCTTTTGGACCTCCTTTTCCATTTGGCTAATTCTGCCTTTCAAGGCATTCTTCTCCTCATTGGCTTTTTGGAGCTCTTTTGCCATTTGAGTTAGTCTGTTTTTTAAGGTGTTGTTTTCTTCAGTGTATTTTTCAGTATTTTTTTGGGTCTCCTTTAGCAAGTCATTGACTTGTTTTTCATGGTTTTCTCACATCCTTCTCATTTCTCTTCCCAATTTTTCCTCTACTTCTCTAACTTGCTTTTCCAAATCCTTTTTGAGTTCTTCTATGGCCTGGGGCCAGTTCATGTTTTTCTTGGAGGCTTTGGTTGTAGGCTCTATGACTTTGTTGTCTTCTTTAGGCTGTATGTTTTGGTCTTCTTTGTCACCAAAGAAAGAATCCAAAGTCTGAGACTGAATCTGGGCGCGTTTTCGCTGCCTGGCCATATTCCCAACCAACTAACTTGACCCTTGAGTTTTTCAGTGGGTTATGACTGCTTGTAGACTAACGAGTTCTATGTTCTACATTTGGAGGGGAGGTGCCAGCTCTGTCAGAGCCGCACTCCTCCTTCCCCAAGGACCCCCAGTCCAGACTGGGCTTAGATCTTCAGAAGGCTGTTGAACTCCTGCTCTGATCTGCCACTTAATTCCTCCCACCAGGTGGGCCTGGAGCCGGAAGCAGCAGCAGCCATAGCTGCCCCACCTCCGCTGCCCCCGGGGCTGGAAGCCGAACCGCGAACTCCTTCCACTCCCGCAGCTTTTCCCACTAACCTTCTCCGCAGTCTTTGGTGTTTGTGGGTCGAGGGGTCTGGTAACTGCCGCAGCTCACATATTCAGGGCGCTAGGGCCCCCTCCGCCCGGCTTCTGGTCTGGATGGTCCACGCCGCTCAGGCTGGGCTCTGCTCCACTCCGTTCCCAGCTCCCAGCTCCGTGTGGAATAGACCTCACCCAGAGACCATCCAGGCTGTCCTGGGCTGGAGCCCTGCTTCCCTCTGCTGTTCTGTGGGTTCTGCCGTTCTAGAATTGGTTCAGAGCCTTTTTTTATAGGTTTTTGGAGGGACTCGGGTATGGAGCTCACTCTAGTCCGTGCTTACCAGCCGCCATCTTGGCTCCACCCCCAATTGGAGCAAGTGGAAGCTAGTGACTTTATGAGAAATTAGGATATTATAAAACAGAACCAGAGAAGACAATGTGAAATATCTCCTTGGAAAAACCACTGACCTGGAAAATAGATCCAGGAGAGATAATTTAAAATTTATTGGACTACCTGAAAGCCATGATCAAAAAAAGAGCCTAGATACCATCTTTCAGGAAATTATCAAGGAGAACTGCCCTGATATTCTAGAGCCACAGGGCAAAATAGAAATTGAAAGAATCCATCGATCGCCTCCTCAAATAGATCCCAAAAAGAAATCTCCTAGGAATATTGTTGCCAAATTCCAGAGCTCCCAGATCAAGGAGAAAATATTGCAAGCAGCCAGAAAGAAACAATTTGAGTATTGTGGAAACCCAATCAGAATAACCCAAGATCTGGCAGCTTCTACATTAAGAGATCAAAGGGCTTGGAATGCGATATTCCGGAGGTCAATGGAACTAGGATTAAAACCTAGAATCACCTACCCAGCAAAACTGAGTATCATGTTCCAAGGCAAAATATGGATTTTCAATAAAATAGAGGACTTTCAAGCTTTCTCAGTGAAAAGACCAGAACTGAATAGAAAATTTGACTTTCAAACACAAGAATCAAGAGAAGCATGAAAAGGTAATCAAGAAACGGAAATTGCAAGGGACTTACTAAAGTTGAACTGTTTTGTTTACATTCCTACATGGAAAGATGATGAGTATGATTCATGAGACCTCAGTATTAGGGTAGTTGAAGGGAATATGCATATGTATATATATATATGTGTATATATATATGTTTATGTATATATATAAGTGAAGGTGTATGTATGTATATATCTATGTGTATATGTATGTATGTGTATGTGTGTATGTGTATATATATAATATGTGTTTATGTATGTGTGTATATATATACATATATATATATATATGTATATATATATATGTAAAAGAGAGAGAGCAGACACAGGGTGAGTTGAAGATGAAGGGAAGATATCTAAAAGAAATAAAATGAAATTAAGGGATGAGAGAGTAACATATTGAGAGAGGGAGATAGGGAGAGATAGAATGGGGTGGATTATCTCACATAAAGGTGGCAAGAGGAAACAGTTCTATGGGAGGAGGGGAGAGGGCAGGTGAGGGGGGAATGAGTGAACCTTGCTCTCATCAGATTTGGCCTGAGGGGGAATACTATACATACTCAGTTGGGTATCTTACCCCACAGGAAAGAAGAGGGAGGAAGATAAAAAAAAAATAAAAGGGGGGGGGTTGATGGAGGGGAGGGCAGATGGGGGTGGAGGTAATCAAAACAAACACTTTGGAAAGGGGACAGGGTCAAGGGAGAAAATTCAATAAAGCGGGATGGGTTGGGAAGGAGCAAAATGTAGTTAGCCTTTCACAACATGAGTATTGTGGAAGGGTTATACATAATAATACATGTGTGGCCTAGGTTGAATTGCTCAACTTCTTAGGGAGGGTGGGTGGGAAGGGAAGAGGGAAGAGAATTTGGAACTCAAAGTTTTAAAATCAGATATTCAAAAACAAAAAAAGTTTTTGTATGCAACTAAAAAATAAGATACAGAGGCAATCGGGTGTAGAAATTTATCTTGCCCTACAAGAGAGGAAGGGAAAAGGGGATGAGAGGGGAGGGGGTTGATAGAGGGGAGGGCTGACTGGAGAACAGGGCAACCAGAATATAAGCCATCTTGGAGTGGGGGGGAGGGTAGAAATGGGGAGAAAATTTGTAATTCAAACTGTTGTGAAAATCAATGCTGAAAACCAAATATGTTAAATAAATAAATTGTTAAATAAAAAAAATTAATAAAAAAAAAGAGACAGATCACTGGATTCATAGTCAGAGGGATAGGATTCAAGTCATGGCTTTGCAAATAATTCACTGTGTGACCTGGGGCAAGTGATTTCCCTTTCTGGGCCTCAGTTTCCCAGTGTACAGAATGAAGAAATTGGACTACTTGATCACGCAGGCCTTTGTGGCTCTAAAATTCTATGATCTCTAATTTTCATCTAAGCTTTGGCATTTTTTGGTTCTATGACTCCTGTCAGTTCTTCCACTGTAAATTAAGTAATTTTAGCTCTTCAGGTCTTCCATATTAAAAAAGAAATGGGATAGTAGGCTCTTCACAAATGCCATATGGAATCTGGATATTTAGAAAAAAATAAGCTTGCTAGATAGTGGATAGCTTTGAATATTCTGTGAGGGACAGCTGGCAACTGCATTCTCCAAATGGAAAGGGAAATATTTCGGAAAGGATCATAAGGGATCCGCTATCCATAATTGACCTCTCTCAAAGCAATCCATTTAAGCATATTTGAACTTTTCCAAAGTTCCATTTTGAGTTTTGAGCAGATGCTTACATACATTTTTTTTGTTTGAACAGGTTTTCTTATCCTAAAATTCCACCAGAATTAGAAATCAATCTGTCTCCATTCCCAATGTATTCACTTTTTACGGATCTGTTTTTAAATTTTTTTGCCAAAAAAAAATTAAGAATCAATAAGAAAAAAAGTCTTTTCCCCTCTTACATGCCCAGTTCCTATTAAAGTTAGCAAGAGATACATGTGGGATGTTCAGGCATGTAGTAAGTCTCAAAAATCAGCCTGAAGGGGAAAAAAGTAATTGTGGAGTCATACATAATTCACTGATCAAAAGATTCCCTAACCTCAATTCTGAGTCAAATTAGTATTTATGGTTGACAATTGTGTAGTGCTAATATTTTCTAAAACATTATCCTCACAACTACCAAGTGATATTAGTAGTGTCCATTTTACAGATGCATGTAGAAACTAACATTCAGTGAAGCAGAATATACACACCCATGATCTCAGATCTATTGTATAGCACTACTAGGACTAGAACCCAGGTTTTTTAATCCCCCCTTGGACCTTTTTTCTATTTTTCCAAATCCATCTGGAGACCTAAGATACTTGTCTACATTTTATTTCACTTAGAGGTTCATTCTGCATAGGTTTTTATAAGCTATTGGTTAATTAGTATAACCAAAATTGTTGTGGTTACTCAGGGTAGATACTGAATAAAAAGGAATGAGTTTTCAACTTGAAGATTAAATAGTTACTGAGCTGCCAGAAATATAGAAAGATCTACTCAAGCCCCCCAAATTCAATATTAATAAATTGTAGCTTGTTGATATTTTAGGGCCCTGGGCCCTTCAAAATAAGAAAATATTCCTTGATGATTTTTTTTTCTTTTTAAAAATCAAGCCACTTAAAAACATCCCATGGGACAGTTCTGGATCACATTGGTTGACTTAGAGGATTTGTTTCCAGACATTTACAAGGTATTTCTACCAAAACCATTTTAAATTAAAGGGCCTAAGAATTATGCAAATCCAAAGGCAGGATGAGATGCCTTCCGCTGCTGTGCATCTGTGACTCTCTGTCATATTAAACAGGAATTGTACTCACACATTAAATCATATTAGTCAGGGACTCTATTGGCCATCTCTCAGCAATCCCCCTTAAGTGTCAGATTTAATGGAATGCCCCCAGAGATTTCTGTTAAATATTACATCACAAGATTTAGATACGACAATGTCGTAAGACTATCTACACTTCACTATATATCATTGTTCTTGAATACTCCTTGTGAAGTGCATGTGTTTGAAGGATTACAGCCCAGGAATGAAATCTTCTTCATCTGCTACTTTCCCACAATGAGTCTCAAAAATGGTTTTGTTAGAATGGGACATTAAAAAGTTAGAGACTTGACTTTGGAAATCCACTTATAATTAAGAAAACCTGGGGTGCAGCTTTAATTGAAGGAGACAATGTTGTCAGTACACGTGATCTTAGAGTTATAAAGCCCAGCAGTGTAGGACTCATCATCTTGATTTTATCTGACACTTGACTGAAAGCATTTTACACTAATTTGCTTTGTGCTTGTCTAGTAAATCTAAAAAGAATGAGGGAAAGGGTGATAGGTGGCCATTAAGAAGAATAAACAGCCTCTGGCAAAGGGATGACTTTTACAGACTTGTTGCAGTTGGTCTAGGTTGTAGTAGAGGGTGTGTGAGGGGGGTAGAGGAAGAGAGAGAGACAGAGGTAAGTAGACCACAGTTCCCTGAATCAGCACAGGGTTGCCAATAGCTCCCTATAAACACAACTGTTTTCTACAACCCAGACATTCATACGTCCCCTCAGACAGGCCACAGGGGTCTAAGCCTAGGCAAGAACCTCCACAGAAGACCTGCTCCCCATGTGATTCATATTCAGAGGGTGATCTTGGCCTAAAAAGCAATTATTCTATCACATAAACACTGGTTAGGTGGATTTCAATCTGTCAATGATTGATTTCCTAGGATAATACTTTTAGGAAATATACCTCTACATAAAGTATAACAGCTTTAGAGTGTTTTCAGATTCCAACTTATGGTTCAATTTATGGTTCAAAAAAAATGAGCTTGTTGTCATCTTTGTCTGACTTTTCTGATAGCAGGCAGGAAATAGCTGTGTAAAGGCAGGAGGGGGTAAATAGCTCTCTCTGTGGTCTGTAATTGGTTCTTTTTTTTAACTGTGAAGAATAGGAAAGAAGGCAGAGGAGTCTTGAAGACAGTTTAATAAGGAACACATGGGCATTTGAAAAGTGAACACAGCTGGACCCTAAACCATATTCTATCCCATCGCATAGATTCAGACTTCATTCCAATGCTATTATTTTTATGGTAACTGTTATTATTATTATTATTATGTTTGAATTACTATACCAAAGCATGGCCATTACCTAGAGACAAGGACTACAACTGGACCTAAACAAAAAGCCAATCCTTTTTCCAAAAGGAAACAAGCAGTTTTATTCACATGTTACAGTATAAGCAAGTATATGAGGGAGCCATAGTTTCTCAGCATTGTAAATGTTATTATCAATTGACTTTTCTTAATTTGATTTTCTAAATAAACATCAATTCTGAGAAACATGACTTGTTTTTGCTGTATAATGAGAGTAAATTAAACCGTAGCTGAGAATTACCAACATTTAACCCCGACTGCAATGACTAGTTGATGATTGAATAACACTTTAAGTTCTGCTAAGCGCTTTATGTTTTTGATCCTTAAAACAATGTGGTGAGGTAGGTGCTATTATTAACCCATTTGACAGAGAATGGAACTAAGGCCTGTGAGACTAAATGACTTGAATAGAGTCAAATAGCTAGTAAGTATGTGAAGTAGAATTCAAACCCTGGTTTGCTTTTCAAACCTAATAGCTATTATGCCATTCTAGGCAACTGCTAATTGTGATTAAAAGGAGTGTTGAAGGAAATCCTTCAACAATCCTTGACTTTAAATGTCCAAACATCGATCCCTCTTCACAGGCCCTGAAATTTCCATATGATTCCCTCCTTAGGAATTAGACATCGAAGCTCCCCCTAAAAGACAGATATTCTCTAGCAAAACTAAAGTATTCTGCTATTAACCGCCTAGACTCTCACAGAAACATAGAGCTGGAAGGGACCCTAGTGACCAAACCTATGTCTTTCAACTCTAGAAATAGTTTTATTGTTGCTTTCTTTTTCTCTCTCATATTTTGCTGTCTCTCATTTCAGTTCCAATCTATTTTTTTTCAAATTAACAAGAAAACATAGACCTGAACATAGATCTAACATAGATCTGAACAAATTGGACAAGTAAGCTTTGCTTTAGGTAAGGAGAACATAAAGTAGCAGGAATAATAGATTGTGTATAACATAGATTTAGAACTGGATGGAATCTTAGATATCATTTATCCCAGTCCTCTCATTTTGCAAATGAGAAAGCTGAAATCAACAGTGGTATAGCAAAAGGTCCAAACTTATATCTATTTAGAGGCAGAATTAGGATTTAAGCCCAGCCAATTTCTTTGACTTTAAATGTAATACTCTCTCTGCTATATCACACCAAGCCCAGAGTCTGGCAGGGGTGCTAAAAAAGCAACCCTTAGAGGGTCAGGGGGAAATGTGAGAGCAATGACCCCGGTAAAAGGAAGGAACCATCAAGAAAAAGGAAGAAAAATGGAAACTAAAAACAAGCTTTGCCTGCTTCAAAGTTTTTGGCTTTGCTGTTGTTGCCCTAAAAAATTATCTGACTCCTATATTCTGGTTGGGGTTGGTTTCTCTCAACACGTTCATAATTCTGCCCCCAGGGCTAGCTGGGTCATCTCCAGTTGTCCTGATCTGTATTTTGCCACTTAGACCCAGATGGCTCAGGAGGGGAAAGTGAAGCTGATGATTTTGCTGCCCTCCCTCACTTAAATCCAATTCACTTACAAGTCATGGCATCACCTTCCTGCTGTCATGGACATCTTCAAGAAAGAAGAACAAACCACAATCCAAGTGCTATAAGATATGTCAGATTATTTCAGCATTCCTCTGTGCTTATATGGTATTTTTTAGGTGTCTAAAATTTAAGTCAAAATTATATCAGTGAAATATCAGAGTTTGGGAAAAAACTTCAGAGATCACTTACACAAGAAACTCCCTGAGAAGTGACTATCCGTGTTCTACCTGAAAGTGGGTCATGGGAATTTCACCAATCTGTGAGGTACCTCTTCTGTTTTGGAAAAATTCTAATTTTTAATTTCTTATATATAAGACAAATGTAAGGTCTAGGAACTTTTACCTATTGATCCTGGATTTTTTCTGTGAGTCCCTACAAAATTCTGTTAACTTCAAAATAATAGACACCTACTATATACATGACATTCTTTTTTTTTTGCTTTTTTTCAGGGTGATTGGGGTTAAGTGACTTGCCCAAGGTAACACAGCTAGTATATGTGTCAAGTGTCTAAGGTCAGATTTGAACTCAGGTCCTCCTGACTCCAGGGCCTGTGCTCTACTCACTGCACCACCTAGCTGCCCCTATACATGGTATTCTGGTAGACACCAGGGGAATACATAAAAATGAAAGTCCTTGCCTTCAAGAAGGCATTCCATTGGATATACCAAATTTCTCATCAATATGATAACTATCTTCAGATATTTGAAGACAGGTATCTTGTCCCTAAAATATTTTCTCTTTTCCAATCTAAGTACTCTTAGTCATCTTTTGTTTCGTTTTGGTTTGCTTGTTTGTTTTATAAACTTCTTGTTTGGTACAATTAAAAGCATTTACATTTGCATGTTCCTCCAGACATTTTCCAGCTTATGTCCTTCCTAAAATTTGGTACTCAGAACTGAACACGATATCCCAGGCATGGTCTGAGTAGGGCACTGGAAGATGGTTATCAACCCCTCCCTTCTTTCTAAACACTATACTTGTATTAACGAAGCTGATAATTGCATTAGCTCCTTTTTTGCCCACCATTGTCACAGTTTCATTCATTTTGTAGTACATTAATATCATGATTTTTTAAAATATGAATTTATATCCATCCTGTAGTCATGCAGTTGACCGTTTTCCAATTAGGTTTCATTAAAGTTGCAATTCAAAATTTTACAGAGAATGATATTTTCTAATCATTTTAGAATGAGCATAAGTACAATGCAGTGAAGAAAGAGGCAGTTTGGAACAGCTAAAAGAGCACTACTTTAGGAGTTAGAGGACATGACTTCAAATCTGGCCGATGTAACTTTAGAAAAGTCACAATCTCCTTAAGCCTCAGTTTCCTTATTGTGAAAAGGCATGGGTTGAACTAGATGGCCGCTGAGGTCCATTCCTGCTCTAGATACTTGGTTCTAAGTTATTGGGGTCATAAAATTAATAAAATGAAATGAAGTGATAATAACTATGACATACCATTGGTGAATACCACAGAACTGACTTCATACATTTTAAGATTGTATCTCTCAGCAATGTCAGGTTATAAGTAATTCATTTTAAGTGATAATTAAATAAAACTTTTAATTTTAGAAATTTGACTTTACCCTTTGAGTTTGTTGCATTGGGGACAGGGATGAGAGAGTACTTAAAATCTCTGACTATTTATCCATCTGTTTACTAGAAACAGAAACATTTTTACATTTGGAAGATAGAAATTGAACATGGGCCTTATGTATTCCTTGTTTTTTATATGAAATTGCTCAGGTGTTTTGGGTAAGTTGGTTGATTATAGAGAGCTGAAGATGTAGCCTGTGAGAACAGAGTGTGGAAGAAATTCAGTGTTATCTGTTCCCACTTATTAAGCAAGGATACTGAACCTTTTAAGTCAAATGTTTGTACCAAGAAAGAACAAACAAGAATGACTTTCATCCTTTGAACACAGTAGCAGAGTTGCAAAGCTCTACATGAAAGGATCTCCCCTGCTCTCTTGTCCAAGAATGTCAGAAAATGGGGCTGATATGGCTAATGTTACTAATAAGAGGGGCCCAGCATCAAGAGGGTGCAAAAGGACTTCAAAAGCTATAGTGGGTATGGTTGTTGGACCGGTTGCACTGAAATTCAAGCTCCAACTTTCATTCTCTTCCCTTTGAAGAGTTACAATTGGGGGGAAAAATCAAGCATTTTTGACATGAACTGTGCCATGAAAAATTATTAGAGGCCCAGATGAAAAGGAAGGTGTCCTAATTGTGCTGGTTTTTAAAAGTCTACAAAACAAGAAGAGTACCACTCTCCCCATTGATCCTGAAAAGGGTCCTTCAGGGACTAGTGCTTTCAGTGATAAAGTGTGCCTCCAGGCTCCAACAGGGAGAGAGTGGTGAGAGTGACAAGCCTCCCACTTTAAAGGAATGGGTCATAAAATGCCCATGGAAGTTTATGCTCTGGAGTGGGAAAGATTTTCACTTAGAAAAAAAAGCTATAATCAATTTGCCACAAATTAATTGTTTGGTCAAAGAAATAAAAGCTGGAAGGAACCTTATCTGACTAATCTAGTCTTCTTCTTTTACTGAGAAAAAACAGGCCATGAGAAAGTAACTGACTTGCTCAACAGGACGCAAATAGAACTAATGGCTGAGCAAGAAATTGAACCCCGATGTTCTAACTCTAGTTTTAGTACTACATAAAGCTACTGCATTAAACATTGTTTTTTTAATTGTTAAGGTAAGGGAGTAGCTTTGTTACCACATTTTAAGTATTACTCTGTGTCTTCCCTCTGAATAAATCTCACATACTAACTCATTCTGGAGGAGATACAAGTATTTCATGCATGAATTCCTTTGTTTTTCAATGGAATTGGTACATCACCTCCACTAAGTCTAACCCTAGTGCTTCATCAAGATGTCAAGTTGACCCTGGGTTCAGGTCCTATAAAGTAGAGTTCCTTAGGTTACAATTCCAAAAGTGTGTAGTGTATTCTGGGTGATGACAAACCTAGTTAAATTCTCAGAGGTTAAATGCCAGAAGGTAGACCATTAAGTACTCAATGTTTTCCACAGTGAGAGGACTACCTACACTGAAAGATGTCACAAATTTTTGAAAGTATTTGTTAAGCCAGCCCTTGTCCATGGAACTTATCTAACATCAATAGAGAATCTTTAAAGAGATTTTAAAATCAAAATAACTTTGTTGATGATTTAAAAAAATCTTCATTATAATGCTATCAACATGCTATTTTAAAGAAATAACTATATGGAAAGCTTTGCTTCATGGCATTGTGTCTTGTTCGGTCCAAGTCCTGTCTCTAATGTGAAGTCCTTTTAATATGAATTATTCTTTGTTGTGTGACTACAGAAAAGTGAAAAGTAAAATGGTAAGAACATAGCGATGTTAGTATTTTAAAAAAGTTGGCATTAAAATTGGTTGGGCTCTTAATCAATTTTATGTTTTTCCCATTTTAAAATATCACATAAACTAAGACTAAGCCCACATAGAAAGCCTAAAAAATGTTTTGTAAGTGAAATCAAATCAAAACAAAAACACTAAAAATGAGAACCAATAATTAAGAGATGTCCAGAGCATTGAGAATGTATCTGAAAGTTGGTAAACTGCCTGATGATGAGAGACATACAATTTTCCCTGTATGAGAATGAGTTGATGTATATGAAAATTTCTAGTATGGAGAAGATAAGATTCATGGGAAATATTATAAGGATGTCTCAGAGAAAAAAAAATTAAACTTTTTTTTTCTATTTTCTCCAGAGGACATAACTAGGAGGAAAGAGTGGAAGTTACAAAGAGACAAATTTAATCTTATCTCCCAATGATTGTAACTATCCCAAAGTGTCATGGGCTGTCTAGAAGAGAGTCTTCTAGCAAAATTTGGATTCTGACTGTCATGTAAGGGATAGGATTATTTTTCAAGAATAGATTTGGCTAGGTCATCTTTGAAATTTCTTCTTGAAAAACTTAAAGGTCACTTGTTTTAAGATAGCCAAAAAAGGGAGGTTTTTTCTTTTTGTTTTTCATATGAATATGATCTCAGAAAACATGTGCCCCAAACAAATCTTCCTTATCAGTGTAAGTATTCAGGCTTTAACGTTATGGGAGTGATACAAGGCATTAGTTGTGTGGTTACATTAAATGACTTATGAGATCCCTTCTAGTTTTCTGTTTCCATGATTATTTTGAAAGGCAGCATGATATAATGTATGTCTACAGAGAGCATCAGCAAGATCTGGGTTCAAGTATACCCTTTAGTATAAATTAACTGTGAAAATGGACAAGTCACGTAATGCTCTGTACTGCAGGAAATTTTCTTTCTTTCTTAATTATTTTTTATATATTTTATTATTTACTTACAACTTTATTTTTAAATTCTAAGCTTAATAAATACCAAAATTGAGCATATACAAAGAATAGTATAGGATGAGAATTGTATATGAAAAAATTGAATATCTCTACCATACCACTTGCTATTAAAAGTATATAATAAATTCAACACATCATTTTTGAATATGTCTTGCTTATTTCTGTTTCCTTCTGAACTTCTTTCTGTTTACAGATTTTTTTAAACTAGCTATTTATTTTTTCCTTAGTTACATATAAAGACAATTTTTAACAGGACATAGAACCAGGGTTCTAGATCAGAGGGTAGCATTTCTGGCCTGTCATAAGAGAACAGGGGGCCTGGTCGCAGTTCCAAGGCAGAAAGGAGCACCAGCACTTGTGACTACAGAAGAGCAGGGTACCTGGTCACAGTTCTGGAACCAAGAGGAGCTCTACCACTAGTGGCTGCAGGGAAGCAGGGGTCCTTCCTATGTAAAGACCAGAGCACAGACAAGGAGAGAAGTGATCACAACTCTCCTCACATCACTCCACCTTGGAAGCAATGAAAGCTTACACACCCTCAGAACTAACTCTGATAACAGCAGCATGAAATAACCTGAAGTTTGGGACAGTGCCTTCAACCCCAGGTGAGCAGAGCCCGACTTTAACATAAATTTCAAAGTCAAGAAATAAACAAGGGAAAATGAACAAATAGCAAAAATAAATAAATAATGATTGACCGCAAAAAGCTACTACACTGGCAGGGATTACCAAGACAAAAATCAGAAGCATACAAAACAAAAACAACTACAACCAAAAACTGAAAAAAAAAATGCCAGTTGGAAACAAGCCCAAGAATTCCTGGAGAGTTTAAAGAAAGAGAGCAGAGTGGTAGAGGAAAAATTGGAAAAATAAAAAAAGTGATGCAAGAAAATTATGAAAGAAAATGAACGGCTTGGTGAAAGAAGAAAAAAAAATTCTGAAGAAAATAACACCTTAAAAGATAGAATTGGCCTAATGGTAAAAGAGGTATAAAAACTGACTGAAGAAAAAAAAAACTCTTTAAAATTTTAAATTGGCCAAATTGCAGGGGCTAGGGGGAGAAGTTCATTGAAGATAATAATTGCTGAAAGATTAGAATTGGGCAAATGTAAGCTAATGACTCCATGAAACATTAAGAAATGTTAAAAGGAAGTCATAAGAATAGAGGGAAAAGTAAAACAAAGTAGGGAATATCTCATTGGAAAAACAACTAATCTGGAAAATAGAGAGATAATTTCAAAATTATTAGACTACCAGAAAGACATGATCAAAGTAACGCCAAAACAATTATACATCCTATTTCAAGACATCATCAAGGAAAAATGTCCCAACATCTTAGATTCAGAGTGTAATATAGAAATTGAAAGAATCCACTGACGACCTCTTGAAAGATACCCCAAAATGAAAACTCCCAGGAATATCATAGCCAAATTCTAGAGCTCCCCGGCCAAGGAGAAAATACTACAAGCATCCAGAAAGAAACCATTCAAATGCTGTGGAGCCATAATGAGGCTTACATAGAATTTAGCAGCTCCTACATTAAAAGATCAGAGGGTTTAGATTATGATATTCCAAATGCAAAAGAAACAGGTTTATAACCAAGAATAACCTACCCATCAAAATTAAATATAATCTTTCAATGGGAAAATGAATATTTAATGAAATAGAGATCTCTCAAGCATTCCTGATGAGAAGACCACAGCTGAATAGAAGTTAGACATTCAAACACAAAACTCAAAAGAAGCATAAAAAGATAAACATTAAAGAGAAATCATAGGGGACCTAATATGTTTTAACTGTTTACATTCCTATATCAGAAGATGATACTTATAAGTCCTAAGTACTTTATCATTATTAAGACAGCTAGAAAGAGACTATATAGAGGGTATGAGTGTAAGTTGAATATGTTCTGATGACCTCAAAAAAAGAGTGAGAAATAGGGATGCTTTGTGAGAAGGAGAAAGAGGGAGTTAGAATGAAGACATATGTCTCCAATAAAAGAGGCACACGGGGAAGAGCTTTTATAGTAAAGAGGAAAATAGGCAGAGTTTAGGCATGTACATCATACTGTACACCAAAACAAGGTCAAAATGGGTGAGTGATCTAGACGTAAAAGGTGGCATCAAAAAGAAATTAGGAGAGATTGGAAAAATGTACCTGTCAGATCTTTGGATAAGGGAAGAATTTATGACTAAACAAGAGATAGAAAAAATCATGAGAAGTAAGATGGATAATTTTTAATATATGAAATTAAAAAATTTTTGAATGAAAAAATCTAATGTAGCCAAATTTAGAAGTAAAACAATAAACTGGGGAAAAATTTAAATATATTTCTATCAATTAGAGAAATGAAAATCAAAAGAACTCTGAGATACCACCTCGGGCCTATCAGATTGACTACTATGACAGGAAAGAGAAATGACAAATGCTGGAGGGAATGAGGCCCAAAGGACTATAAAACCCTTTTACCCAGTAATAGCACTACTAGGTCTGTACCCCAAAGAGATAAAAGAAAAGGGTACAAAAATATTTATAGCAGCTTTTTTTTGTGGCAGCAAAGAATTGGATATTGAATGGATGGCCATCAATTGCGAAACAGCCAGACAAGACGTTGTATATGATTTTAATGGAAAACTATTGTGCTACCAGACAGGACAAGCAGGATGGTTTCAGAAACATCTTGGGAGACATATACGAACTGATGCAAAGTGACTTGAGCAGAGCCAGAAGAACATTGTACAGAGTTACAAAAATATTGTTACAATGATCAACTATGAATGATTTAGTTCCTCTGGTCAAGACAGTGCTCTGAGATAATTTCAAAGTACCCATGTGTAATGGCAAGTGAAGTGGGAATTTTGTTCTGCTCTTTTCTTTTAGAGTTCTAGTTCTTCTCAGTACTGAGGCAATCAAGTGCCTTTGATTGAGACTTGCCTTTGTTTGAATCAAGAGTCTTTGATTAATCAAGAGTCTTTTATGACCTGCTTAAGTCACAAGAAAGCCTAAGTCACATGAGTTCAAGTCACATGGTTGTAATGCCCTCTTGCGGGCTCACCCTGAAGAAGTGTACACATACTCTGAGCTTAACATTTTGCTTGGGAGCTCACTCACTGGAAGTGTGTTCCTGTGATTTGACCAGACGAAACTCTTGGTAGTCTTTGAGGAGCCCTCCAGCTTTGAAAACCCAGATGTTGGTGCTTTTCTCTCTGGTAATTATATATGTATTGCTATGGACAAACAGAAGCCCTGTCTGCTGATTTGTCTTATTTGCCCTGTTTATATAATTTCTGCTTGTAATTTCTGTTTGTGTTTTCTCTGAAGTTCAGGGTGCTGACTTTTTCCCCTGAACCAAGTGAATGATATACACATGTTTAATTAAACTGAGATTGTAAATCCCTTAAAACTGCTTTCCTTAGAAATGAAGATCAAAGAAGCTGTGCTAGCAACCCTCCTGTGTGCTGGTATTGGTCTTAAACCTCCACAGCAGCTGCTAGTAACATTGTTGTTACACAATGATGAAAAATACTACCACTTCCAGAGAGAGAACTGATGAACTTTTAATGCGGATTGAAGCTAATTTTTTTTCATTTTTGTTAGGTTTCTTGTTTTCTTGTTTTTTGTTTTGTTTTGCAAACTGGATAACATGGAAATATGTGTTCCATGACTTCATATGTATTATTGGTATCATATTGCCTGCTTTCGCAATAGGTGGGGGAGTGGTGAGAGGGAGGGAGAGAATTTGGAACATAAATTCTTTTTAGAAACGAATGTTCAAAAAGAGGTCTTATCATCTACTGTGCCATAAGGACCACAAGACCTTTCAAGTACTTTATGCATGGCACATAGCAGGCATTCTTTAAATGCATATTCCCTTTCATTTTCCCTTCCCCATCTAACTTGTAGCTAGAACTTTCCAAATGTGTTGTATCCCCCAACAGAATGTGAGCTTCTTTAGGGTAGGCACTGTCTATTTTTTTTTTCTATTTGGATACACAACACTTTGTTTTGCGCACAGTAATTGATAAATCTTTTATTTATGCATTCATTCATTTATATTCCCTTGTATTAATATACTTAATTGATTCAACCATTCCACAATTGATGGGCACCATCTTAATTTCCAAATCTTTTATTTTGTCTCATTTCTTTTAACCCACCTTTCAGTATCAGGAAGTTTGTTTCTCTTATGATTATTCTTTCCCAGTATTATTATCATTCTTACTGTTCCCCCTTCACTCCATGCCTGCCTGTTTGCCTGTTGTGTCTAGTATTTTTCTATACCTAAGTCTTTTTAGGTGTGTATTTGTGTGTTCAACCCTCCTTTGTTTGGTTCAGATAAGAGTGAGATTCATCTGATGTATGCTACCTTCAGTGCTTCCTCCATATTTGTATATTATTCTCATGCGACACAATTATGAAAAGTAGCTACTTCCATCCCCTTCTTCCTCTCTCTACACTAATACATTACCTTTGCCCTACTTTTCCCTCTTAAAATTCTCAGTAAAATCCTGTGTATTCCAAGCTATTTTGTTTTTTCTTAATTAACTCATTTAATACTCAGTGAAGATATTAATATATTAAAGGAAAATTCTGGCCCCATTAGAATGGTAGTCCTTTTAATCATTCTAATAATTTTCCTTTTCTGGTTTTTCTTGACTCTTGTGTTTGCATTTTAAAGTTCCGACTATCCTCAGGTCTTTTCATCAAGTATATTTGAAAGTCCTCTCTCTCATTAAAGTTTCATTTTTTCCCCCATGGTAGTGTTATGTTCATGTTTAGAAAGTAAGTTACATTTGGTTGTAAACTGATTATCTTCTTCCATTTGGAATATTAGGTTCTAAGATTTCCTATTGTTTATAGTAGAAATTGCCAGATATTACATGATTCCAAGTATGGATCTGGGGGTACTTGAACTCTTTCTTTCTGGGCACTTTAATATTTTTCATAGATGTGAGAGCTCTGGGTTTAGGCTATGGCCTTTCTTGGATTTTTATTTTTGACATTTCTTTTAAGAGGTTATATGCAGGTTCCTCCCATTTCCATTTTGTCTTTTGATTCTGGATACTTTTACAATTTCTTGAAACATATAGTGTCCAGATGATATGCATATAGATTATGGTTTTCAAGGACTGTGATGATTTTTAAATAATTTTTCCTTGATCTATTTTGCAAAATAGTTGTTTTGGAATCAGATTTTTATATTTTCTATTTTGTTCTAATATTTGTTGCTTTGTCATGGAAATGTTTGATTCTATTTAATTTACTGATTTTCATGAAGTCTGTTATTGGGTTAGGTTTTGAACATTCTCTGTTTCAAAATTTTTATTCTTCTTCCAATTTGTTCTTCCAAAGCTTTTATTTCACTTTTTAATCTCTTTCTTCATATCTCCCTTGTAATAATGTAATACTTATGGAAAATACATATTTTCTTTGAGTCTCTGCTTTAAGTTATTAAAGAGTAACTCTCTCCTTTTAGGTTGGATATATAGAATCTTTGCCTCTATAATCAGACAGTCAGTTAAAAAAAATCATGTTCCTATTATTTGTCCAACATTCTGCTAAGAACTTGGGATACAAAGAAAGACAAAAGATAGTCCCTGTCCTCACAAACATCATAATACACAAAAAGAAGCTGAAAGGGAAGGGAGGGAGGGTATTCATCTCAGGGACATGGTGAAGATCCTACAATCTATGGAAAATTATGAGATGGATTACTTGGGACCCCTCTTTAAATGAAGAATTTTAGAAGGAGCTCTCAGTCTACCTTCAACCTCCTACCTTCTCTAATCAAAGGGAGGAAGGGGCCCTTGAAGAAAGGGGTACTGAGAAGGCATGAATTTCAGAGTTGATTATAATTTTGCAAGAATTTGAGGTTCTGGAGACTATAATGAAGTACAAGAGAGCAGACAGGTTGGAAATTTTAAGATGGCTGCCTTAGGACAACTTAAATGGGGGATCTGGGAGATCTCTAATGCTATAATAATTCTTTTGTAATGGTTTGCATCTTCTTCAATTTATTCATTTCTTTAGCTTCAGTTCCTGAAATGGGACATTGTGCCAAGGCTAGACTCCACAGTCTTCTTTACTTTTGAGTGGGGTTTTTGGCCTTGCTTCATTTTGACCCATTTACCTGTGTTCTTGGGCTTACCTACACCTCTTGGTATTAGCACCCCCCTTGAACTTTGAGGTTCAGAGTGTTAGATATTGAGGGCTCTTTATGCCAACAGAAGGCAGACTGTTAGGAATCTCTGTCCCCAAGGGCTTGTCTTGGTCTGAGCACTGCTACTGAGCACAGGCAAATTACACGGGTAACTATTAGCTTTCAGTGTTTCTAAGGTTCTTTGCAAGAGATTTCTGACCATCCTGGGGCTATTTCTGGTCCTCTGCTTTCTCTGCCCCAGGATTACAGAGTCTTATAGGCTACACTGCTTTGTGGTCCTTCTCTGATACCTTGGTAAACTACTAGCTTTTTATCCTTAGGACAGATATTGATTTTCTGGTCACCCCTCTTTCCTTTTCTCTTGGTACTTCAAAATCTGGTTTATTTTTCACACTATTCTGGGGTGGAAGAAGTCACTATGGTACTTCACTGCATAGTTTGATCATTTTTCATGTGATGGTAATTTTAGGGTTGTTTTTTTTAGTAGAAGTATTGAGGCTAGAATATCATCCCTCATTAAGTTAGTCATATTGCCCGGAAGTCCTTTTAACTTTCTAAGTACATAAGCTGCCCAATAGTTGCTGGTTTCCATCTATGAATATACTTTTCCTCATTGGTAGCTACCTACATCAATGAAATCTCACATAGATTGGGAAAATACCACCAACACAAATTGTCATCCTCACCATAAGAAGAAATTTTATTTGCTATTAGAACTGTCTCAGTTAGTAGACTTTGTAGCTATTTGAAGATTCTTGGGCTATCAAAACATTAATTAAACTGACATAGCTTTACTTTTAAAGGACAGATGTTTTGTTTTGTTTTGTTTTGGTTTTACCTCTGGCTTTCTCCCATTCTTACTCCCAACCCCCTTTGACATACGATGACTTCTGAACTATTTAAGTTAGGCAGAATTCAGGTAGAGACAGCCTTGCGATGCTCATTCAAGTCCTTTAGACTACCTTCAATCTGCTACATATTGTTGCCAATTAATTCATAAGTGTGTTTATTGCAGATTCTAGCATGGAAGCAATCAAAAAAGCGTCAAAAAAGACTCTGTGGAGATGGCTATTTGCATGAACTATTTTAATTGACTTGATGGCTGGCCTAATCAATTAAAAACAAAAGCCACCAATTAAGTCAGTCAAATAACTTTTAAAATTGTTTTTAACTAATGCCTAATTTCCCTTAAAAAATCTGTGTTAGTTTGGTAGACTCATGATTTTATTGGAATGGGTATTTTTTTCCACCAGCACAGATCATATCTTTTCCTTACCTTCTACTTTGAAAATTATTCTTGTCCACATTTCCCCATATCTATGGGAGATAGAGAATCTACAAAATAACCTGCAATCACTTGTTCTTTTAATTCCTCAGAGCATAAGTGTACCACTTGGACTATTTGTTGTCCATAATCTTGAGTACGGAAAATATTTGGAGCTGTTTGTTAGGGTGCAATGGTAATCAGGCAGGACATTTTTATTTTCTCTTTTAGAATGCCAAGGTAATCAAGTACCTTTGATAAGTCTTGCCTTTCAAATGTAATGGCAAACAAAGTGGACTTTTTGTTGTCTTTTGTTTCTTTGATAGAATCAAGTGTCTTTGACTCACTTAAGAAACAAGACAGCCTAGTTCACATAGGTTTGAGTCACATGGTTGTGATGCCCTTTGACCATGAAGAAGTGTATATAAACTCAGAGGTTAACGTTTTGCCTTTGGGGGCATACTCATTGAAAGCGTGTTGGTGACGAGATGCTAGGTAAGCCATTGAAACAGCCCCCCTGGCTTTGAAAAATCCAGATGTTGGTGTTTCTCTGGTAACTATATATTGTGATTTGCTCTGTTTGTATTGTTTCTGTTTGTAATTTCTGTTTGTATTTGCTCCGAAGTTCAGGGTGCTGGCTTTTCCGCTGAATTAAGTGAATGGTATATGTATGTATAATTAAAGTAAGATTGCTAACCCCTTAAAGTTGCTTTCCTTAGAAAAGCAGATCAAAGAACATGTGCTAGCAGCCTTCCTGTGTGCTTTTGCTGTTGGTCTTTCACCCCCACAATAGCTGCTAGCAACATTGTTGTTGCACAGGGGTGGGAGGGAAGTTTGAAATTCAACACATGTTCTAAAATCAACTACAAGTTGAAGAAAAGAGGAAACCTTCAACCAATCAATTAATCAATGAACATTTTTTAAGTACTTACTATTTCACAGCCACTATGCTAAACATCAGAGATACAAACAAAAAAGGGAAAAGAGTTCCTTCCCTCAAGGAGAATATAGTATAGCCAGGGAAGGCAACATAAACATATATAGATATCCGCAAAATAGATATAAAAGATACAAGATGCTTTTAAGGGGAAGGCACTAGCAGAAAAGGCCTCATATACAATGTAGCATTTGAACTGAGTCTTGAAGGAAACTGGGAATTCTAAGAGACAGAATCAAGGAGGAAATACAGAACAGCCAATGCAAATGTATGGGACCCAGTTAGAGGAATATCAAGGTCAGTTTACAATTTGATGAATAAAGCAAGTACTCAATAAGTATTTGTTGCTTATTCTTTCCTTCCCACCTCATGTCAGTTCAAGCCATGTCAGGGTCTTTTTCAGGGTCTAAGTGAGACATTGAGAAGCAGCATGGTGCAGTGGTCAAAGAGCAAACCTCTGTGTCAGGAGTCTGGGTGTTCAAGTCTCACCTCTGACCCATACTGGATTTGTGATCTCAAGGACTCTCAGTGGTCATAGGCAACTATTTAAATCATTAAGTTGTGGTATATATTGGTCTTCCCTATAAGAATGAAATGACAGATCTAATCTCAAAAAGATAAAAAAAAAGTCATCTCAGCATTCCTGTCTGTTAAGCTAAAGAGATAGGTGTAAGGATATATGAGATACATACTTGGGGTTCTATGGGGATATTCTTGGATATAATATTATGACATCAAAAAACAAGCCAATCATAAGTATACAGCCTCTATACCACTGAGACAGTGACCTTGACACCAAATTCCATTTAGAGATACTAAATTCTTCAATAAGTATACATATATACATTTGCATATAAACATGGACATATATGTACACACATACATACAGCCTAGAGAATAATTTGACTAAGCTGGCAGCAGAGTTGAAAAGAGAGTATGTGATCAGAAAAATATCTACCAGGGTTCCCCCTCTTACCCCTTTGCCAGCCCCCAATCGTCTCGAGTGGGTCTGATGAGGGTATGGTCTCTGGGAAGCCCCTTGAATCTGTAATATAGTCTCTGGGAGCTCCCTTAAACTCTCCTTAAATCTTCCAACTAGATCTGGCCTTCCCCTAAGGCTATAAGCCTTACGTTATCATTAGGCCCAAATCTCCACCTGGCCTAGCCCCCCCTTAATAGTGATCAAAATATCCCAGTTACCCTAGCTCTCTTATTGTCTGTCATCTCCAGGTAGCCTTCAGCCATTTCCCCACCCTGGAGTCTGACCTCATCTCCATCCTCCTTAGACTCCTCCTCAAGACCCTCCCTAAACCCCTCCTCTAGTCACCCCAGACCACCCCTCAATCCCTCCCACAGTCTTAGTGTATATAAGTCCATGAAGACCCTCAGATTCAATCTGGCCCACTTGTGAAAACAGGCATCACAAAGGGTGGGATGTCTTAAGACAGCCCATTACGGTGAATCCCTAATAAACTTTGTCTTTTCCCTTGGCTGAGAAGACTTGAGTCAAATTCTTTCAGCAAGACAAGGAGTATAGGTATTTTGGGGTCTCGAGCACCCCTAGAAACCTATGGTTCCCTACCTAACTTCATTTTCCTTTAACCTCTTCAGGTCAAGGCTGTAGGTGTGCCTCCTTTGACACAATTTCCTTGTTGCTTCTGGTTGCATTGACAAGGCTTCCTGATCACTTTAAGAGCATAAAAGGTCCCACCCATGTAGAAATGATGAACTTTGATCCCAGAAGATACCTGAAGACCATGTGAGTCACCATGCTCTGCTCTCCTGAATGGAGGGCCACTGCCTTCTTATTGGATATCCTAGCTATGTTGTCCTTGTCTGTGACCATGAGACATGAGACCATGTCTGACTCTTTGTGACTCCATGGACCATAGCACGCCAAACGCTTCTAACGTCCATTATCTCTGAAAGTCTGTCCAAGCTCATGTTCATTGCTTCCATGACACTATTTGTCCATCTCATCCTCTGCTATCACCTTGTCCTTTTGCCTTCAATCTTTCCCCACTTCAAGGTCTTTTCCAATGAGTCCTACCTATGTTAGTGCTAACTAAACTTCCTTTTGTTAACTGCAATGACCTATGACTACTCTAGTATCAAACCTGAACTAAGACGTGCTAGTGTTGGACCTACCCTTGACAGAGCATAAACTTTCTAATTTTCTGTCTGGGGGCCTTGCCCCTATAATATGCTGTCCCGTTTCTTTGTATCTCTCCATAAAACTAAGCACATGTAGGCAGTGGATAATTATTTATTGTTTAGATTTCATTTCACTATAATTGCTACACTTTGTCTCTTAATCCTGATTCACAAAGACTAGTGTTAAAATGCCCTTTAAACCATTTAAGAACAAATCTAAGCTCTTTATAAAGCAATACTTAAGCATTACTGTAGATACAAGGACATGGGTTGCCTATGCCAATAACATTTAAAAATTAATGTTCTGCTACTAAGTTGACATTTTCTTTTATGTCCTATATTAGTTTCATAAATTGTTCAAATCTTAAAATACATTTACTTTCATCATGACTTTTTAATCAGCCACTTGACATCACACTCAGCCCATTTTCCCTGTTCTCTTTTAAGAAGTTGCTAACAACCATTTAGTATTTCTAAATCCACATTTCAGAAGTCCTCAGCTGTTCCTGAAGGTTTGCATCTCAAAGGCTTGAATCAATATCTCAAGTTCTTAACTAGTGAAATCTTGAACGTTAAAAATAAAAAAGGAAAACCCAAAGCCCCTGAACCATAGGTAAAAAAAAAACAACAACATGAATAATTCCCCACAAAACCCACATACTGAGAAATGAAAGAATTGAGCATCAGAGTTATAATCAGGGATTAGGGGAAATCTGAAAATGATTTCAGCAATCCAAATGCAGAAACCACAAGGACAGGTAAAAGGCAGTTGCCTACTCTACTACCAGTTTCAGAAACTTGCAAAAACCTCCAGCTTGAGGGAATCCAATCTTAATTCCCTGTACTCTCCACTTACTCAAGCTTGCTTGATCATTCTCTTTGATCTAGTATTGACATCTCATCACTTTTCTTCCCCAGTTTTGCCCACTTGCCAAAGCTAACTTCCCAGAAGCTAAAATGCTCTTTCCTTTCCTCAGGGTAATTTGAAACATTGACATGAAACAAACCTCTGACTCTTCCTCTGCTGTGGTTTTTGCCTCTCTAGTGTCTCCCTTTCTTATGTCCCCCTTAAAATGCTTAGAGGTCAATGCAAGACTCAAATTGCAATGTTCTAATTCACCCTGAGTGATAGGGTGATTAGATATTAAATGTACGAATAGCAAGCTCAGAAAAGAGAATATTTAAGTTGATCTGGGAGTCTGGGATTCACAGTCATTCCAAACTTTTAAAAAATCTGAACAACAAAATGTAGCTCCATTAACCATTTCTGGATCTGGTGTTTCAGCACTGCAGATGATATGAATAACATTAAAACAAATGTCAGCATTTGAGGCACACACCCAGGAGTGTATCGCAAACTAAACACTGTCACCTATAAAACAAGAAAAATATACTTAGCCTCCATGCAAGGGAGTCAAGGACATGATCTGGGGGAAGAAATTACTTTGCAACCAAGGAGGTTACTAACTGACATACAGATTTTCAAATTGGTGTGTGTGTGTGTGTGTGTGTGTGTGTGTGTGTGTGTGTATTTTCTCTGTTTGAAAAGTTCATGTCTGGGGAATCTCTCTGCTTCTTCACGGAATAAAAATAATCCATTGTACTGAGCAAATGAATAAATGATTGAGCAAGCATATATTGAGTGTTTACCATGTGGTAGTCATTGTGCTAGGCACTAGGTATACAAAAACAAAAGTCACACTGTCCCTGCCCTCAAAGAATTTACATTCTAGTAAGAGTATATCAAACGTATTAAGGGCTAGGGATGGGAATTTTAGTCTCAGACATCACAGGGAATGTGAGTGGAGCCATAGGGTTATGGATTGTCACACCCTTTCCAAGGGCAAAATAGGAATGGGGGCATCAATATGATTATTTCTCCCCAAGTAAGAATAAGAGACAGAAATGGAAGGAATAAATGAGATGACAGTCACAGGGCAGGGCACATGGTAAGAGTTGGGTAAGCCCTGGTTTCTTGGTGAGTAGATAGACAGGTTTCCTGTAGCAAAATTGTTATGCATTTGGGGAAATCCCAAGTTCTTTGATTGGCTCTGACACATTCTTTGAAAAGCTACTGCAGGCAGAAGGGATGTAGGGAACTTGCTGCCAACTGAATTTAGAAAGTATGGTGTGAGATGCATTGAAGGGGTATGCTGTCAATAGCTTGCTCTCATTCACAAAACCCTTATAGATGCCATGCAGAAGGTAAGATCCGGATTCAGTGAATCTGAGTAACAAAGAAACAATCCAACAATCAGCCAAATGCCTACTGAGTTCCAGATTTGAGTATTTGATTGTTTTCTATCCTTAGCACTGTACTAGACCCTCTGGGGGATATATAATACCCTCAAGAATTTATTTGGAGAAAGGCCATGTGTTCTAAGGGATTCTGCTGATAGATTGAGGGTCTTTGGGGAGTTGTTTCAGTTTGCAAACTATAGTAATTGATTGTCATAATTATTAAACATATTAGCTATTTCTGACACTTATGTAGGATGTTATAGATTACAAAATGTTTCATGTGTATTATTTCATTTTATTTAGAATAGAGTTAAGCTTTAGGACATCTTGAAGAAACAAAAGATTATCATAGCAGACACTTGATCATCCTTGTCTAATTTTAATGGTACTCAACACAATACTTGTTACTGAGGGGGAGAATGCTGGATTTGAAGTCAAAAGTAATGGATTCAAATCCATGTTCTGCCACTTGTGTGACCCTGAGCAAATCATTTTACTTTTGGGGGCTTCAGTTTCCTCAATTATAAGAGGAGGGAGTTGGACTTGATTCCCTCTAAAGTCACTTTTAACTATAAATCAATAGCTTTATAAACCATTTCTGGTGTCAAGCCATTTTTGTATGCTAACAGTAGTCAATTGTCTATGTCATATCTGTTATTTTATGCTTATTTCATATATCCATATATGCCTATATATAAGTTTTATTGTTTTATATTTGTTTTTGTTTCTCCAATACTTAGCATAGTGCCTGGACATACATAGACATAGCAAGTATTTAATAAATGCTTCTTAATTGAATAATTGAATGAATATTCCTTCTTTCCTCCTATGACTGGGGGCAGGGCAATAGTCAAGGACAGAAGTAACGACAAATGATAATAATAATGAAAATAGTACTTGTATAGCTTTGAAGATTGTTTTAAATTCCCTAAGAGAAAACTAGAGAACAATGCTAGAGGAAATTAGAGAAAAGGCCAGTAACAGGGGACTGCCATCAAGTCACATTGGAGTTCAAAGATTGTGACAAAAGGTGTCTTGTCAGGTGAGAGGCATAATCAATAGTCCCTCAAATGAAACAGGTGACAGATCACCTGGGTAAAAGTATTAAATGAGAATCTTAGCAGAAATTTGTGTCCTTTTTGAACAGTAAACACACACATATGTATATATGTGTATGTATGTATATATATATACAGATTCAAATGGTATATATGTATGTACATATTTGAATATGTGTTTATACATGGATGCACACATATACATATGTGTCTGTATTTATATGTGTGTGTATATACACATGTATATACATCTATATGTATATATTGTGTGGGGGGCCCATACGTGTATATGTATATATGTGTAGATATGTATGTGTATGTTTTTTATTCTTTCCAGCTTTACAATAGCCCAATAAAATTAGTAAGAGAAAATAGTAGCATCAGCAGTAAGTTGGCATTTTATGGAACTTTATGGTTATAGATGCATTATGTCTTTGAATTTTCACAACAACCTTGTATATTGGGTTGTTCAGGTAGTATAATCCTCACTTTATAGATTTATAGATTAAGAAAGTTTACGTGATTTGTCTAAAGTCACATATACCTGTAAAATCTAGGACCCAAATCATCCAACTCCAAACCCAGTGGTTTTGTATACCACATCTATTTAAGGTAGTAAAAATATCTTCCTTAAATTTCCGACATTTTAAAAAATATAATTCAGTACCAAAGTTGTAGAGAGTGCCACGATGGGTTCATTTCAACAAATTTAATAGACATTTGAGACATTCTTTCTATGTACAGAACATATTGATTAAAAACTGAATAACAATCCCTTCCTTTAAGAAGCAGAAGATCAAGTGGGGCAGGGGGGAGAAAACTATTATAATACAAAATAATGCATAATAGGAACCTAAGTTTAATGTCTCTTTCACCTGATAGATCTTTAAATACTCAGATATCTGTCATATCTGTCTTGATCTTCTCTAGGTTAATCATCTCAGTTCCCTCAAGTCCTCATATGGCATGAATTCAAGGCCCTTCACTATTCTTCTCACCTTCCCCTTTAGACTCTCCACCTCATCAATATCTTTCCTTAAATGGAATTGAATACAATATTTTAGAAGTCATCTGTTCAGGACTGACGACATCAGTGACCAACTCCATATTTCTGGCAGCGGTTAATCAATGCCACTCAAGGTCACTGTGGAGTATCCAAGCTTTGCATTTTGTCTTCCATGAACTTTGTTTCTCCTCTGGCATTTAATCACACTACTCTGTATGAATTTATGTTTTATAAATGTTTCTTGACTTGAGTTGAATCATGTTCCTACGGAGATAGAGGAAGTCTTGACCATAAAAGAGAATCAGAGGAATTTATATTGGACTTGTAAGATAGGAAACCACATAGATTCTTGATCAGGAGAATGTAAAAAGTCATGGCAAGGAAAAGCAAGTGAGAGGTATAGAGTTGAAGTGACTTTCTTAATTTTTTCAATGGCTTAATATATCTTGTAATATATCTACTCTCCCCACTGCCCACTAGGCTTCATAAACTTCCTGATATTACCAGAGGTCTTCCAAAATGGAAAACTGAGACATCATATGGAGGAATTTTCTTCCAAGTGGATAGTAATAAATTTGAAATACAAATGGTATCTCAAAGGAAGCTTACATATAGATAGTGGAGGTGAGGAGGAAAGACAATGTTTTATCTTGTGAATTATTGAAAAGATGAAGTTCATCAACCTTCATGCTGCCATGTATTTTAATCATGTCTTCATGAACTTGAACTGCCTTTTGCAAGTTCATCAGTAAAGTTTTACTAAGCTTTCCTAACTAGCCAAGTTCAAAGCTATACTGTACGTCGATTTTATTTAATGTCTACTGAGAGCATGCAGATGGAGAAACATTAAGAACCACTTAAATTTGTTACCGAATATCTCATCAGAAAGATACTGGAAAATATGCAAACTGTGACTTCATTGTGATCCATTATTAACTCCCCTTTGACCTTATTTTAACACGTGTACCTGACTGCGACATCAAAAGTTCGAAGCTTTTAAAAGGAGGAGCAATAATTCTACCTTCCACTGCCTATTAATTAGTATTCTAATTTAAAATCAACACATTGGCAGGTTAACTACCACACCAATTTAGGAAAGTGAGTGTCCTTTAATTCCCTTTGAGAGAGGATAATGCTGGAGGAAAGCAGAAAAAAGGCAAATAACAGGGAACTATCATGAAGTAGTATTGGAGTTCAAAGATCCCGACATAAGGTTTCCTGAAGAAGGAAGTTTGCCAGCTGATAGGCATAAGCAATAGTGCCTGAGATGGAACAGGTGCCAGCTCACCTGGTAAAGGTATTAAACAAGAATCCCAATGGAAATGCTTCTCCTCTTTGAATGGGTTTATTAATGTGCATTAGAGTTTCATTCTTTTTAAAATTATTATTATGAAGTAGAAATCTCAGTGTACCACATGTTCTCCACTACAGCATAAGTGATGTAAGTGCTAGAGAGTCCATACAAATGGAAAGCTCATAGGAGACAGGTTCCTGCTGGAGGCACTTAGGAAGCAGAAAGTATATTGGGTGGTTGGAAGAAGAGTTCTCTTTTTTTGTTTTTGTAGCCTTGGGGAAAAGCAAAAGTAATCTTTCCCTTTCTCCCCTCTCCATATATACAGAAACATCTGGATTCTTCTTTGTTTTCATCTGTGTAGGGAACTCCAGGACCATTTTTTTATTCACTTTTACCATCCTGCTTTTTTGTCTTTTTCTCCCTCTGTCTATCTCTGTCTGTCTCTGTCTCTGTCTCTATCTCTGTCTCTCTCTGTCTGTCTCTGTCTCTGTCTCTCTGTCTCTGTCTCTGTCTCTCTGTCTCTGTCTCTGTCTCTGTCTCTCTCTCTCTCTCTCTCTCTCTCTCTCTCTCCTTCTCGATCTGTCTGTCTCTCTCTGTCTCTGTCTCTCTCTGTCTCTCTCTGTCTCTCTCTGTCTCTCTCTCTCTCTCTCTCTCTGTCTCTCTCTCTCTCTCTCTCTCTCTCTCTCTCTCTCCTCTCTCTCTCTCTCTCTCTCTCTCTCTGTCTCTATCTGTCTCCCTCTCCCTTTTATTTTCCTAATTTTCTCCCTAAAAGCTCAAAAGGCCATATGCTTCTTGTGATTTTCAGCAACCCAGGTTGCCTGAAATCCCTCATTTCAACCCTCACAGAGTATCATCCTTCAACTAAGCAGCTGTTTTTGCTCTTCATGAAAGGGACAGTCACCCTTTTGGCAGGGAGGGGCAAATTGGCAATGGATAGTCCACAAAGTGCCTCATAAAACATTGCTTCCTGTTATGACACTCATGTATGTAAACTTATTGATTTATTTAGGTCAGTCTGTCTAACCTATGTGAATGAAATTGAATACAGCAGGTAGCAGGTCATGTAACTGTGGGCAATTGGGGGCGAGGAGAAATACAGAGCCATAGTGGCAGGTTCAGAAGAAAAGGTATTTATATTTTGTTTTATGCTAGCCTTTTTTTTTAAAAAAAGGAGGGTTTTAAGATGAAATCAATACATCTTAGAGGAGACTTTTAAGGCTGAAGAATTCTATTTGCTGAATCAACCTTCTTTTTTTTTAATTCTTCAGTACATTTCCTCAAAGACACAGTGGGGGCTGGAAGGATTGTAAATTTTGCATTTCAGAATCATCACTTGGGGGGCTTTAAAAAAAGAATTTAAAATGTGTAAATGTGATTTTTTTTCCTGAGAAAATACTCATATTTGTTTTATGTATCAGCTTTTTTTTTAAGAATTGTACCTTTATGGAAAATTGTTTCTTGGTAGGAAAACAGGAGTGCTGCTATTTTTATCAAGTAGTGTAGGCGATGCTAGGAACTACCCAACTGGTTGTACATTATTCTACTTAAAAAGCAGTACTCAGGAAGGCCTGTGAGGAGTCAGGAACTCCCCACTTTAATTAATATATATGAAGTGTAAACAGCTTATGAAATATTTTTTTCAGAACTTAATACTTGGAAATGTCCTGTGTCGATGCTAATGAAAAAGTAATGCCTAGTATATTTCACATTCTAAAGCCTGGGGACAGATATCCATGGAAAAGCAATTCATATTAAACTGCTTTACAAGTGTGAAAATTCTGTTAGCCTAAAGCTACGGCTCTGCATAATTGTAAAATGAGGGGAGGAAGTGAGAGCTGGGAGGTGGGGAGGGGGTAGGAACCTCCCTTACCCTGAATTTGCACCATAGAACTTAATTCAATTTATTTCTCCAACCCTAATTTGTACTTAGGTCATTCTGTTTCATTGTTTATACTGAAGAATCAAAGGACACCACTTTTCAAAGATATGATATATATTTTTGGTTCAATCTCTAGCTTCCTCTTTACCAAAAAGACATTATTCATTCAAATGAATTCAAATCAACCCCCACCACAACTCCCCACCAGAATCCAAGTAAAGGTAAGAAAATGAAGGAAGGCCAAGGATTCACAAATAAATAAATAAATACCCAACCACCCTATCCTACCTCAGAGAATGGTTTCATAATTATAATAGCTCATTTTAATCATTGTGATTGTTTAATATATTATGAACACAGTGAAATAAGGAGAATAATTGTCTTATCAGTCACAATCTTTTGTTACAGCCATTGCTCATTTGGAATTGAGGAGAGTATAGTCCCTTCACCAATACTTCCCTCACATATCAAGTGGCCTTAATTATGTGGGCAGTCAGAATCTCTCTGGAGAGGGAGGGCTGGATAACTCAACAGCAGGTAAGAAGAAATGCCTGTTCCTTCCTTCTTTGTTTCTGCTCAATCCCCTGTAGCTAAAGCTGCATATGTGGCTTTCTCCATCTTTGTGACACTTTAAATGTGAAACAAGTAATTTAGCTGAAAAATTTCAGTTATTTTTTTTACATGCTTCATATGCTGGGTTAAAAACCATTAGCATATAACAAAAATCTGAACAGATGCAGTGCAACAGATTCCTTAAGGGAGTCCATATTTTTACATATTTTGTAATAAGGAAACTGTCACTCCCAGATGGTATCGAGCTAATACTGGTGGTTTGCTTGCTGATAACATACTAAAAAATAAAATTAATTGTATTCTATTTGATGACAATGAAGCCATTATCATATATAATGCACTCTTAAAGGAAACGTGTCCAAAAGGCTGTATTTCTGAATAACCAGGTTTATCCAGTTTCTTGGCCCAGCCAGGGCCAAAAGAAAAAAAAATACACCTTGGCTATTAGAATTGGAATCCCCTTTCCTTTGGCACTAATATGCACCATTGTTGATTAACATGGTAAGAGAGAAATAATTCTATCTTGACAGGTTTCACACACTGGTAAAAAGAATACTAGTGATGTGAGCAAAAATTACTTGGCCATCTTATTCACTAATTTGATCCTCAGAAAGGGAAACAAGGAGGAGGTTCTGGAAATAATTTTTTACATAAAAAGAAAGCACTAACAATTATGTTATGTTATTTAATATCATATCTTTATTATATTCTACTCATCTCTTCATATGCTTAATATTAAGGACTAAATCAGAAATAATTTCCTTGGACACAATTAACAACTCACAGAGCATTATATTTTATTCAATCAAAAGATGCCCAAAATAAAGTGAACTTCTTAATATTGTCTTCTGTCTTCCTAATTATTAATTTTTAATATTGCTTGTTTTATTATTTAGGAAAAGGGTAATCGACACTTAAAGGTAAAAGGGACATTGGGGGAAACATACTAAGAAGATAATGCTTTTAAGAGCAGAGTCATACTGTAAATTATGTTTAAACATTTGTATGAAATAAATATGCCCAGTAAAGTTTATGTGCTTGCATGTATGCATGTGTGTATAACACTGAAAAAAACAATTGATTCAAGGAAAAATCTATACTAACCTCACCCAGCCTGGTTTTTACATTTAGAGTATTTAATTTATACAAGTTAGTGAGATGAAACATGATGAAAGATGATCTTGGAGTAAGGAAGACCCAGGTTTAAGTTCTGCCTCTGACACATAATAGCTGTGAGATCATGAACAAAAGTCACTTAACCTTTAACTGCCTAACTGACTCCATGAGCCTCTAAGTTAGAGATGAATTGGCTATCTTCATCTATGGAGCAAGTTTCTATCCTGGGAGTTCCCTAGACTGATGAACTCATAGATGTGGAACAAAATGAGGGAAAAAAAATTAGTCCAAAACATAAAGCAATCAAATTATAATCTTATATTTATTATTTCTAAAAGGACAGCTGTAATGTTTGTGTGGCCTAATATTGGAAGGTAAATGCTATAGCCTTCTTTCATTAGCACATTAGTACTATCAGTTTGGGAGAAGGAAATGACAAACCACTCCAGTGAGAAAACCCCAATTTGTGTCACAAAGAGTCAGACGTGACTAAAAATGACTGAAGAACAATTATGAGTTTATTTGATTGTTTCCTTAGAAGACAATTATCTCCTGAAAAGGCAGAAGGAACCTGGTGGGAGGGGGATGGGTAAAATGTAAAGGAGAAGGAAGAATCAGACTGAATAGAGAATGAAGGGAACACGGTACCAGCAAGCTTTGGAGAAGAAGTATGGAGGCATACAAAATGGGTCACCAAGAAAGGATAGATGATCCAGTTCAGATTCTGTTTTGGAAAGTATAGCTAGGGACTTATTTAAGGGAAAATGAAAGAAAAATGAGAGCAGCACTGAATTGTCCTATCCAAAGCTTGGCAGTTAATGTTTACAGTATGGAATTCATTCATATGTTTTGGTTGGAAGCAATATTAATAATAGTAATGATAATAGCTCAAATTTATTAACTTTACCATTTATAAAGTGTTCATTTGACATCAGCCTTGTCAAGTAGGAAATACTAGTTCTCAAATGCTGGAAATCTTTGGAGAAGGACAAGGACTGTCATCAAACAAACAAAAAAAAACCTTATCCTCCAAAGCTAGCACAATACTTTGCACAGAGAAGGCCGTTAATAAATTTGTTTGTTGAGTTGAATATAATGAGGAAACTGATTCTGAGAGTAACTTGTCCATTGTCACACAGCTAGCTGGTGTCAGAAGTTGAACACAAAGTCAACGTATAAGTTTAGACTTATACTAAAAGGGCCTCCTTTGTCTTACCACCTGACAATTGTCTAATCTGTGTAACATTAGCATTTTCTAACTTTAAACAAATGAATATTTTCCTGTGAATGATATTTTCTTGACTTTTTATTACAGGATTCCTATTTATCTCTGTTTCAAAAAACAAAATAAAAATAAACTCCAAAGGACTAATGAATTGGAAAGAGTAAAATTTTGTTGTATAGCTTATAACTTAAGATAAATAGACCATTGACTGGATCTTAGAAATACTTCAGTTCTTCTTATGCTGCAAGAGGATTTTACCTTTAATCCTTGGATATCAGCATGATTTTTTTATTTGACCCAAATAATTGTATTTTACCATACAAGAATAATCATATTGAATATTTTCATTCTATGAAAGATTAAAAACCTGGAATTTAACTTGTACTTTGGAGATTATCAATAAAATATCAAGATAGATATCATAAATCCATATGAAGTCTAATGTCCAGGAATAATATGGTAGATAGCTATGCATTAAGTCTATACACCATCAATGTTACTCTAGAGAGGCAATCTATCATCACAACTCAATAATTTCTTAATAATCAGCAGGTGTTTAGTTAACAAATACCCATTTAGCTTGCCATAAGTCAAACTACATAAAATGGGGTAGGGGTAGAGTGTATGACATAATTGAGGTCAGTATTTATTTTTGATTTATCCACCATGACATAGCTGCATCTATCAGTGTTCTTATAAATCACTTGTTAATTTATAGACACTGAATATCATCTTCCAGTGTATACTCTATTAATAAGGCATTCCTAGAAAGTATATTGATTCTGCTAAGCCAACAAGATAGATAATTTAGGCAATAACATCAAAAGTGGAATAATGTACATAGAAATTTGGAAGACAATTTAGAAATCTTCAACTCTAATTACCTCATTTTATAAATGAAGGAACAGAGGCCCACCCAGAAGAGGTTTAGTGATTTGCTCATGTAACACAACTAGTTAATAACAATGCTATGTCCAGAAACCCAGTTCTCTGGACTTAGTCCAGACTTTGCATTAAGACTGCCTAAATTGATATACAAGTGATTTTTCATCAGGGAATAGCTTTGACACATGGACTCATGAATTCCATTGTTCTGACAAGCATCAGTGGGGGTATTCCATTGTAAAATAGAACTTGAAAAAATTTGTCCCATTTCGGAAATAATGAAAGCTCCAATAATTTCTGTCAGAGTGGTCTTATAGATAGAAGGCAGACTGGCTCAGCCAAATTAGACTATATGTGTGTGTGTATATATATATATATATATATATATATATATATATATATATATATATATATATATATATATATATATATATATATATATGTGTGTGTGTGTGTGTGTGTGTGTGTGTATGTATGTGTATATATATATGTATGTGTATATATATATGTGTATGTATATATTGTATGTAAATATGTATATATATGTATATATTCATCAATATTTGAAGATCTGTGATTTCATCAAGGTTAACACTTTCTTGCATTGATACAATGTAAAACGTTTTCTACCCCATGATATTTTCATGAGTCGCTGTAACTGAAAATACAAAAAAAAACAAAAACTAATCAACAAACATTATCTGGAGGACAACTCTTTAATAATAATTCACAGTTCCATCATGCTTTAAAGGTGAAAAATAGCTTTACTGTCATGATCACATTTGAGCCTCCCAAGAGCCTCAGCTTGGCTAGATTTTACACTTCTAGCCTAGATGGACATAGCAGAGCTTATACTGAAATTGTGTATTGGGTGGGTCTCAAGGACACATGTGGCCCTCTAGGTCCTCAAGTGTGGCCCTTTGACTGAATCTAAACTTCATGGAACAAATCCCTGATAAAAGGATTTATTCTGTAAGACTTGGACTCCGTCAAAAGGCCACACTCGAGCACCTAGAAAGCCATATGTGGTCTCAAGGCTGCAGGTTCCCCACCCCTGGTATGGACTTTAACAATCCAGAGTTATCTCTGTGCCACATTGAGTCACCAAAGTAGGATATTCATGTATTTGTAAACAACTTATATATTATCATACCAATGCACTGGATTTGTACATGAAGATAAAATTCTTGCAACATTACTTTAATTTTTCTTCATTTCCCCTGTACTTAATCTTAATGTTATATCTTGTGAGATACTAGCCATCTTTACTTGCTAACAGCTATACAAATGGGAGGCAGGATTAGTGGTAAATGATGCATTTCATATAAAATACAACAGCAGACCTACCTATAGGTAAGTGTTTGGGAGCCATTGCAATATACTGTCAAACTCCATTGGGGGCATACAGAGGGAACTCTATTCTTTTAGCTATGGAAAGCATCTGCTTTGATTCTCAAGTTTGGAATGTACGGACTTGTTCAGCATGATTTTAACAGACTGTTTGGCACTGAATAGAATTCTTCCAAAGACCTGGCAGTAGAATTAGTTTAAGTAATAGTATGTCAAATACTCATCAAGAGAAATACTAATTGAGACTTCATACAAATTAGCCTATGCCTGTGCAATGCTGGAAAGAAAACAAGTGTATCTTAGGAATTTAATTTAGCAGAAGGTATATTATGCTTTTACGAATCATAATGATAAAGCTTCTTTTAGGGACAACCATACACCTGCATGATGGCCTTGAAAAATTTCTGAGGACTTTAAATATTTTGTTTACAGAGGAAGTTTGGGCAAAGGATATGCAAGAAATATTCAGGGTCATTCTAGGCCACCATTCAATTTAATCCAGAGCAGGTAAGAATAATTGATAAGCAATCCATTTGCTTTACTGATATCCAAGCAAAGTCAAAATAGTATTCGAAAGACCTGAAGACATTGGATGGGCCCCCATATTTGTTGGAGAATATTGATGAGGATCACCAAACAGCCTTAACATTGTTGGCTTCTAAACATCGTCGTGTGCAAGGAAATACCTACACTAATGAGATAAGATGATCATTGGAATTATATGCAAATGGAACATCTCATCCAACGGTACAATATCCGCTCTTTATTATTTCAGTAGTTTGGGGATTACAAACTACAACATAGCTATGGATTCTAATTCTTCCAGTTCAATATGGATTTACCATTTAAGGGACAGTTATAACGAATTTCTTATGTACTCTTAGCCCATTACTTTTTTTCATATTACCTAGAAGACTTGTCATTCAACCTCCCACTAAAATCTAAGTATTCTTGAACATCAGTCATTATGTTGAGATCAAGATAAGGTTAAAAATCCATATTTGTGCTTGACTTCTTAGGGAAGGTGGGTGGAAAGGGAAGAGGGGAGAGAATTTGGAACTCAAAGTTTTAAAAACAGATGTTCAAAAACAAACAAAAATGTTTTTGCATGCAACTAGAAAATAAGTTACACAGACAATGGGGTGTAGAAATTTATCTTGCCCTACAAGAAAGGAAGGGAAAAGGGGATGGGAGGGGAGTGGGGTGACAGAGGGGAGCGCTGACTGGGGAACAGGGCAACCAGAATATACGCCATCTTGGAGTGGGTGGGAGGGTAGAAATGGGGAGAAAATTTGTAATTCAAACTTTTGTGAAAATCAATGTTGAAAACTAAATATGTTAAATAAATTAAAAGTAGCAGAGTATGTGTAAAAAATAAAAAAAAATAACTCTAAAAATATCCATATTTGTTGCTACAAAAGTAGGGCATACTAATTCTACTATGAGAGAAAGGGCATAATTTTTAAGGAAGATGGATATCATAAGAATATTCATTTACCCTGCCCATCATTCACGTGTGATAATTGGTCATAGGAAGCAGACTCTAATGAGCTTAGATATGATTGAAATAATTTGACTAATAAACCTGCATTGTAGTGATTTTGAACCTCTAGGGATTTTTCCTGTAGGTAGAATTTCATCCCAAACCAGCATGTGGTGATGATTTTTGGAGAGAGGAAGTGTTAGACTAAAACCTTTTGTACCAAATCCGATCAGTACTTTCATCATTCAAAAATGTATTTAATGTTGAGGAAATAATTCAGAAAGGCAATTTCTTATTAATGGCAGTGAGGTATATGATTTCCCTAACTTAAAAACAAATTCTTATGAATGTTTGGGTCAGTGAAAATGACTTAGTATTCAAAGATTCCACGAGAACTTACCAAATACCCAGAAATTAATATTATATACAAACTATGTTATAAACAAAAATCTCTGAGCAAACTCCTGTTAAAGATAACAGCACAGTTGAAAGTTCAAATAATATTATACATTAGGTAGTGCCTGCTATGATTAGTGAGATTTGGAAAAGTTTTGTTTCCTTTTGGACTTTTTGGTTGGGGGTAAGGGACATGTACAAAGGCAGTGATCAGCACCTATGATTTCATTATTATAGGAAACTCTCCATGAAGGAAGGTTCTCCTGTGTTGATTGTTAACTTGCTAGAAAATTAAGTTCTTATATTGATATTTGGGACTGAGAAGTTAAGAAATTTGCTCATAGTCAAATGCGTGTGTCAAAGATGAGACTTAAATCCAGACGTTCCAGACTTCAGAGCTGACTCTTTTTCCTCTAGACCAGGTAACCCTTCTTTGGAAATATTCCCCCAGATGCTTTCTTATACACATATTAGAAAAAGGTTGAACTACTAGCAGTACCTCTATAAAGAATATGAGAAGAAGAAGAGCTAGGAGAATTCTTCACCTCTATGGTAGCTAATTATTAAAGTGGGAGTGTATACCACTGCAACAATGGACCTCACTCCAATATATTTAGTTCATAATTATTTTAGGCTTGTTCCACAGTTAATGGCAACTGAGCTTATGACACAATTTTTATGTATGTTCATGGGTTCTGTTAATTACTTCCTCTTCCATCCTCTAGTTTATGGGGTGGGGGAAACTTCTTCATCACCAATATTTTATGAATTTTGCATGGCTTTTAAAGCAACTCAAATTATAAATGATTGCCTTTTACAATAACCCCTTCTTATCCATCAAAATTTTTCGTTCAAATATATTGAATCCATTGTCCCTGTTTATTTACTACATTGGCACTGAATCAGGAAAATGTATCAATAAATAATTTGCACTTATCTGTTTCAAGTGTATAAATCTTTTTCTCAGTTTGATGTTTTCTTTTTTTTCTTTTTGATTGGTGATCATTCATCCTTACCTGGCTGGTTCTTTTCTAGAGATTTTATTAGACAATAAAAATGTAGAAAAGAAACAATTTGGCTTAGTGGACTAAATTTATTCCTCAGAGACTAGTCTGTCAACATCTTGCTAAATTAGCTTTATTCCATTACAGATGAGCTCCATGCCTCAGTTTCCTCATCTAAAAAATAGAAGGAATGCATACTGATCTGCAAAGAAGGTGTATCTTACTTCCTAATATTTTTTTTAAAAAATTAGTAAATCAAGATTGCTTCATTGAAAATAATATTCAAATCAACAATTATCCTATGAGATAGGCTATCCTTCATTGAAAGATAGATAGATAGATAGATAGATAGATTAAAAAAACTTAGTAATTCAGAACCTTCTAGGGAGGTTGATTTCTTTTAGAGTAATTGAAGTTCTACTCTACTGATAAATAAGAACATAGGATAAAACTATTATCAGGAATTCCTATAGTTTATCCCTCAATTACAAGTAATAAGCATGATGATGATGATGATGATGATGGCTAATATTTATATAATGCTTTACTGTTTGCCTTACAAACATTGATTTTGTCCTCACAACAGCCATGGGAGGTAGGCGCTATCATTAGTCCCATATTACAAGTGAAGAAACTGAAGCCAAGAGAGGCAAAATGGCGTGCTCAGGATCACAAAGTTAATAAGTATCTGAGGCCATATTTAAACTCAGGTCTTCATGACTCCATATCCAGTGCCCAATAAACTGAGACATTTAGCTGACTTTATTGCATAAAACCATGTTGACAATTAACCCAAAGGAAAGACTATCAAGTCCATTCATGACAAAGAAAAATCCCCCTAATTTCAAAACTCTAGGTTCAGAAAAGTTCTCTTGCAACTCCTACCATAGGACACGACAAATAACAGGCATTTAATGTTCATTGAATTGAATGACATCTAACCTTCCTTCCTTTCGCTGAAGTGCAAATCCATTGACTTCTGTTGGCAATGGAGAAAGAGAACAGCTGGTCCCTATCTTCAGCCTCTTAATCCTTTGAAGATGGCTAAGGGGTGCTAAACTACAAAGCCTAAACTTGTTCTCAAAAGAGGGCAAAACTCTGGGACCCACATTTGTCGATTATATTTGAGTTTGGGTTTTGATATAGGGCTGGCCTCTTGCTGCCTATGCACTCAAACATCAGCTCAGTATGATATTTTGATCTCCAACTGGTGACATTTACTGTACTTCATGGAGTTTGTGATTCAAAAGATTCTTTCCACAACCTGACAGAGTAGGTATGTGGTATTAAACTGTTTCCACCTGCTACAATGGCTTGCATTTTAAGCAGGGTTAACTGTAGAGCACCATTTGGAAATAGTTTGCAAAAATGCCTCAACCCTCCAGGGGAGGCAGCCTGGATGTGCACCTCATGGTTACTGAGTATTTCAAGGCTTAAACTTTATCTCTAAGTCAATCAACTGGGGATCAGGCAAGAAGATTGGATAACAGCTTTGCTAATCCAAACAATTTTTAAAAAAATGTTATGGAACTCCAAAGAGTTTTCTTTGCTATTTGATAGTATTCGCACCAGCCTGTGAGCAGAATTGTATATACTATTCAATATCATGTTGTACTCAGAGTAGGATCTTGTTGTCTTCCCAGGGAGCACTAATAACTAATTTTGGCTGGAACTGATAAAGTGCTGGAAGCTGCCTGGACAACCAGGCAAATCCAACCAAGGTAGAAAGCTTGCTTTACACAGCTTATCCTTATCAAGATGAAAGATAGGCAAAATGTCAAAGAGTTTGAAGGTTTATTTCATTACAGAGAGGCAGCCAAAACTTGAAATGTTCTGTCCAGAGACTTTGTTTCAGTTATTCAGCACTATCCAAAGGTGTGTTTTGTCTTATTTTTAAGTTATCTGGCATGAGATAATTTGTGAGAATGACTTTTCCAAGGGATTTTCAGCATAATTTACTTTTGGCTAGGGCAGAAAATATTTGAGTACAATCTTTTTTCCTCCCTGTTGATCCTTTCAGTAATTGAAAGTACAGAATATAGGAAAAATTGTGGAGAAGAATAGGTCATTGCAAGATTAATTTGCATTCAGATATATAATTTAGAATTAAAGTGTGACTAAAATGTAAAGGTGGCACCTTTTCCAGTACATTTTTTTCTGATTGCATGCTTATAAAACTCCATGGATTGGTGTATGACTGAACAAATTGTAGTATGTGTATATAACTGATTATTCTTGCACCATAAGGAATGATGACTATAAATACTTCAGAGAATTTTGGGAAGACTCATATGAACTGATCTGGAGTAAGAGCTAAAAGAACAATTTACACAATTACCACTATAGTTTAAATGAAAAGAATAATGACAGACATCAGACCCCAGATTAATGGAAGTGACTAATTTTAAGTCCAGAAGATGGTTGTTGAAACTTACCTTTCTTGATAATTGTTGTTTGTCCTCCATTTTCGAAGAGGACCGGTGATATCACAGGTGATATCCTGACTTGAGCATGGATTATATTTAAGTGAGGCAGAGTCGCACAAAGTCCTCAGCCTCACTCACTCTTCCTAAGTCATCAAAGTCCAATGGTAGGACAAAAGTCAAGATGACTGGTGATAATCAGGGATGCAGTGGATGACCTTAGTGTTTTCAATGTATGAACAAGCTCTAAGCACTCCATAGTGCCAGCCTTAGCCTGCTTCATGGACATTGGAACAAACTGTTCTCATCCACCCATTCCTCCAGGGGAAGTCTTTACATGCTTGGTATAGACATCTGCCTAACTCACTGAGAGTTTGAGGCCCTATCTGTTACCCTCAGCCTGGTTTTGCCCATCTGCTGAGACAGTTTTACCAAGGTGTGCCCTCTGTGCATGCTACAGCTTCTTGGAACCACAGGTGTGAATTGGGTGACAGGTGGACAGCAGAGGTGAATGAGCAGATGTGAAAAAGATCAGGAAACCCTCACACCAGAGGTGCCAGTCCTCCCTGAACACCCTACTTACCTCAGTACACTCCCATTAGTAGAGAAGTGGTGGACTACAGGTGTGGAAGGAGGCATATGTTATCAGACAAAATCATTTGTTGTTTTACTTTGCTTGGTTATACATCATCACAAAGGAATGCTTCTATTTAAGGAATGATTATTGGGAAATGAAAACTATAAAAAATACAGTAAATTAATACCAAAAGACAGAAGGAAAAATAAAAGACATCATGTGTCCTTTAAGTTTTCGACTCCCTAGATAAAATACGTAGGAATCTCCTAATACTACTTTAAAAGTTTTTTTTTTAAATACACAAATAAAAACTAATGAATTTATTCTATGTCATCATGCTTTCATGTAACATTCAAATGTTTATAGTCATAGTGTTGTATACATCACCATATAGTCTGTTACCTAAGTATCAATTTAGATGCATTTGGAGAAATACACCAACAGAGGGTCTGGGTCATAGGTTTCTTTGATCATAAAACTCATTAAGACTATGTTAAAATCGCAGCTCTACAAGTTACTACTTAGGTGAAAAAGTTGCTTGAAAAAGTTACTAAAAGGGGGCAGAGCCAGGATGGTAGCTGGAAAGCAGGGACTTGTGTGAGCTCCCCTACATGTCCCTCCAAAAACCTATAAAATGGCTCTGAACAAATTCTAGAACTGCAGAACCCACAAAATAGCAGAGGGAAGCAGGGCTCCAGCCCAGGACAGCCTGGATGGTCGCTGGGTGAGGTCTATTGCCCACGGAGCAGAGGGGAGTGGAGCTCAGCGTGGGCAGCAGCAGGACCAACCAGACCAGGAGCCAGGCACAACAGGCCCTAGCACCCTAAATCAGTGAGCTGTGGCAGTTACCAGACTTCTCAACCCACAAACACCAAAGACAACAGAGAAGGTTATTGGGAAAAGCTGTGGGGGACAGAGTGAAAAGAGTTCTCAGTTTGGCCACCACCCCAGGGGCAGCGGGGGGGGGTGGTGTGTGGGGGGGATGTGCAGATACAGAACTAGAGCTGCAGTTGCTTCCAGCCCCAGGCCCACCTGGTGGGAGGAACTAAGTGGCGGATCAGAGCAGGAGTGCAGAGCCTGCTTAAGATTTACCTCAAGTCTGGGTTGGGGGTTCTTGGGGAAGGAGGAGTGCTGGTGTGGCAGAGCTGACTGTATAGAAATAGCTCTGGAAACAACAGCACATCCCCTCAAGCTTGGAATAAAGTACTCTTTACTCTACAAGCAGTCTTACCTTGCTGAAAAACTCAAGGGTTAAATAAGTTGGCTGGGAACATGGCCAGGCAGTGAAAATGGACTCAGATTTAGTCTCAGAATTTGGAATCTTTCTTTGGTGGCAAAGAAGACCAAAACATACAACCAGAAGAAGTCAACAACATCAAAGAGCCTACATCAAAAGCCTCCAAGAAAAACATGAACTGGTCTCAGGCCATGGAAAAGCTCAAAAAGGATTTGGAAAAGCAAGTTAGAGAAGGAGAGGAAAAATTGGGTTGAGAAATGAGAATGATGCAAGAAAACCATGAAAAACAAGTCAATGAATTGCTAAAGGAGACCCAAAAAAATACTGAAAAAAATATTGAAGAAAACAATAGACTACGTTACAAAATAGACTAACTTAAATGGCAAAAGAGCTCCAAAAAGCCAATGAGGAGAAGAATGCTTTGAAAGGCAGAATTAGCCAAATGGAAAAGGAGATTCAAAAGACCACTGAAGAAAATACTACCTAAAAATTAAATTGGAGCAAGTGGAAGCTAGTGACTTGATGAGAAATCAAGATATTATCAAATGGAACCAAAGGAATGAAAAAGTGGAAGACAATGTGAAATATCTCCTTAGAAAAACCACTGACCTGGAAAATAGATCCAGGAGAGAGAATTTAAAAATGATTGGACTACCTGAAAACCATGATCAAAAAAAGAGCCTAGATATCATCTTTCAGGAAATCATCAAGGTGAACTGCCCTGATATTCTAGAGCCACAGGGCACAATAGAAATTGAAAGAATCCACGGATCACCTCCTCAAATAGATCCCAAAAAGAAATCTCCTAGGAATATTGTCGCCAAACTCCAGAGCTCCCAGATCAAGGAGAAAATACTGCAAGCAGCCAGAAAGAAACAATTTGAGTATTGTGGAAACATAATTAGAATAATACAAGATCTAGCAGCTTCTACATTAAGAGATAGAAGGGCTTGGAATACAATATTCCAGAGGTGAATGGAGCTAGGATTAAAACCAAGAATCACCTATCCAGCAAAACTGAGTATCATGCTCCAAGGCAAAATATGGATTTTCAATAAAATAGAGGACTTTCAAGCTTTCTCAGTGAAAAGACCAGAGCTGAATAGAAAATTTGACTTTCAAACACAATAATCAAGAGAAGCATGAAAAGGTAATCAAGAAAAACAACAAGAAAAAGAAATTGCAAGGGACTTACTAAAGTTGAACTGTTTTGTTTACATTCCAACATGGAAAGATGATGTGTTTGATTCATGAGGCCTCAGTATTAGGGAAGCGGAAGGGAATATCCATATATATGTACATACAATATATATGTATGTGTGTATATATATGTATATGTGTGTATGTATGTATATATGTATGTGTATATATATATGTATGTGTATATATATATATATGTGTGTGTGTATATATATATATATATATACACAGAGAGAGAGAGAGAGCACAGGGTGAGTTGAAGATGAAGGGATGGTATCTAAAAGAAATAAAATCAAATTAAGGGATGAAAGAGGAATATATTGAGGGAGGGAGAAAGGGAGAGATAGAATGGGGTAAATTATCTCGCATAAAATTGGCAAGAAAAAGCAGTTCTGTAGGAAGAGAAGAGAAGGCAGGTGAGGGGGAATGAGTGAATCTTGCTCTCATCAGATTTGACCTGAGGAGGGAATACCATACACATTCAATTGGGTATCTTACCCCCCAAGAAAGAAGGAGGAAGAAGATAAAAATGGGGGGATGATAGAAGGGAGGGCAGACAGGGGGAGGAGGTAATCAAAAACAAACACTTTTGAAAAGGGACAGGGTCAAGGGAGAAAATTGGATAAAGGGGGATAGGTTAGGAAGGAGCAAAACATAGTCAATCTTTCACAACATGAGTATTGTGGAAGGGTTTTACATAATGATATGCATGTGGCCTATGTTGAATTGCTTGCCTTCTTAGGGAGGGTGGGTGGGGAGGGAAGAGGGGAGAGAATTTGGAACTCAAAGTTTTAAAAACAGATGTTCAAAAACAAAAAAAAAGTTTTTGCATGCAACTAGGAAATAAGATACACAGGCAATGAGGTGTAGAAATTTATCTTGCCATACAAGAGAAGAAGGGAAAGGGGGATGGGAGGGGAGTGGGATGACAGAAGGGAAGACTGACTGGGGAACTGGGCAACCAGAATATACGTCATCTTGGAGTGGGCAGGAGGGTAGAAATGGGGAGAAATTTGTAATTAAAACTCTTGTGAAAATCAATGCTGAAAACTAAATATATTAAATAAATTAAATAAAATTTAAAAAAAGAAAAAGAAAAAAGAAAAAGTTACTAAACTTCCCTGTCCTTATTCTCATCACCTGTAAAATGAGGATATGGAACCAGATAACCTCTGACCTACCAGCTCAAATTATCTGATGCTATGATGATCCTACCAAGGTGAGAAGAATGTTACCATGTGTATCTGTAGAAGGAGTATCCGCACTAGAGAAAACTTAAGTCCTTGCAGTATTAATTCTCCTTGTATTAAGAAATCTGCTCACCCGCTTTAGAGGGGATCATTTTGTTAGGTTCCCTTTTCAGTAACTCCCCATAGTTTAGGGCATAGACTGCTGTGATTTCTTCTCTCTTATCATTTTCTAAGCTAAGTCATTATTTATGTCCGTTTCTAGCTAACTGAGAATGTTTAAATTAGGACCTTCCCCATTACTTTTCTTTAGACTGATAAGACTGCAAAGCAATATGACAGAGTGGATAGACAGCCTTAATCAGGAAAACCCAGGTTCAAGGTCCTATCTTCTTTCTGGAAGATACAGGCAAATAAGGGCAAATAACTTACCCTTTTAGTACTCCAGGCAACTAAAATAGTGGACACTAATCTGTATTGGTATCGAGAGTTTGCTCACTGAGAGTTACCTATACCAATGAAATCACAGACCAGTCCAATAACAGCAACAACAAATTAATAACAATAATAAGTCGTAATAATAAACTTTAAGATGCTTCAGGACAACAAGAGTGATTCCACAAACTATAGAAACTTATGTAATCAGGTAATGAAAGAGACATCATGTCACCTAAATATAGATAACTTTTTTCCTACTATATATGTTACAATGTGTCAAATTTATTTTTATATTTCCTTCATATTTTTTCTTAAACGTCACATGAATGTAGCTCCCACATATATATCAAATTTGTCTAAAAATCACACGAATTAATAAAAGACATAATTATTTACAAGCTTTATTAGCCATCATTTAATTTTATATTGGAAAAAAGAATGACAACCTGAACTCAAGAGTATATTTAATAGTCTTTAGTAGGGACTTGGAATGGTATAATGGACGGGGTTAGGGAAGAGTTTTAGTCCCATCTCTATTTTCTATGTAATCTTCCATAAGCCTCTCTTGGCTTCATTTCCATAGCTGTGAAATAAGGGAGAAGACAGCTAGGCATAATAGTGAACAGAGTGCCAGGGCTAGAGTCAGGAATACCTGAGTTCAAATCTCATATACTTACTAGCTGTGTGACTCCTGGCAAGTTTCTTAACTCTGTTTGCCTCAGTTTCTTCATCTGTAAGATGATCTGGAGACAGAAGTGGCAAACTACTCTAATATCTCTGCCAAGGAAACACCAAATGGGTCACAGAGTCAAACATGACTGAACAACAACAAAAACAACGGAAAGGAACTCAGCTTCCTTCTAATTCTCATATTCATGATTAGCCAAAAAGTAGTAAATTTAATCAAAACCATTTCTTTAAAAGTTTCCATGGATTGGCAGACAAATAGGAAATGCTGAGACATGGTGCTGTATAGAGCCTCTCCGACTTCAGTATCTAATAAAATACTATGGGGAGATATAAAATAAGTAAAAGACAAAATTTTTGCTCATGAAATATTAACAATCCTGTGGTCCGAAAGAGTTTATTTATCTCACATGCACGCAAAGACATCCTTTTTGGTTTAACATGTGTCCAAATATATATTGCCATTCAATGCATGTCTATTTGATAAGACTAGACCCTTTCCCCTAAAGGAAGAGTTAGGTAGAAATAGCCAGAGAGAAGGATTCAACAGACATGAGCAATGGAAAACAGGGAAATTGTATGAGCAAGTGCAAATCCTTATCTTTCTCCTGATTCATATTTACAGGTGTCTGGGGTCACCTTACTCTAGACTGCATTTCAGTGGACTCTAGCCCAATTAAAAAAAATTATAAATTAGTAGAAACTCCAGTGTTCAGCCAACGCATTCCTTATTCTTGGAAAAATAGGCCAACTCCAGGTTGAACCTCTATGCGGAATGTACTATGCCACATGTACTAAGTGTGGCACATCTTAAATAAAAACAAAAGGGACTTGCCCTCCTACATCACACACAGGCTCCTATTCTCACTGTAACTTTTGTTTTGATATTGATATAAGAAAGGCAGAACGGTATAGTAGCTAGAGAGTCAGCGTAGGTGTAGAGAGGACCTAGGTTCAAATTATATCTGTGACAAATAGTCTGTGACACCAAGCAAGTCATTTAACCTCTAGGTATACTAGACAAATCTTTAAGAACAAACAATAATATATTTTTAAAAGCACAGAGAAGTTGCAATCTTCATTGCCAGGGAGAAACAATTATTTTATTATGTTAGTATCAGCAAACAGGCAAGATGTAACAGGCCACCTCAGAATGGTTTATTGATACAAAACTCCTGTGGTAAACCATGTGTTAGAAATTATTGCACCATAAAAGGATGGTAACTCAAAAAGAACAAAATGCTCAGATTGACTCCCAATGAATTAAAACAGAAGCATTATATCATACCATCCCCTCTATCCCAGCTAGTACTCAGCACACATACACAAAATCTCTCATCTCAAATACATTTGCATAAAGTATTTTTGCTAATAGTAGCTGACAGCCTTCCCAATCAAATACTTTGTGAGAAGGTTATTGAGTCGGCTGAGACATGTTATTAGAGATCTTAATTTACTACCCTAGGTATTTTGTCATACCACTTATCCAGAGGTATCATCAGGTGCTTCCTCATAATTCAGGATATTCTACCAGCACACTTTTCATATTTTACTTCTCTTAAGATGCTATTGATAATGTTTAAAATTCTCACAAATTTTATGGAGACAGAATATGGAACTACCTAGAAGTTCCATATTCTCATAATGAGAATATGAAAAACTAGACATGTTTAACAGCCTATGAGTACCTTTTACATGTGCAGTCTTGGCACTTTAGTTCAAGAAAGGACCTTGGTGTCTGGTATCTTATCCTGCCAGGTGATCTTCAAAATATTCCTAAGACAATTCACATGGAAGCTATTCAGTTTCCTGGCATGGCATTGGTATACTGTCCAGGTTTCACAGGCATACGATAATAAGGTTAACACAATGAGTGCAACTCTGGTGTGCTATTTGAATGCAAAACATACGCTTGCCAAAAAGACTATTTTATGCAGAACTGGCACAGGGCAAACATTCACATGGTGGTTGGAAGAAGTGATACAAGGATACTCTCAATGGCTCTCTTAAGAACTTTGAAATTGATTGTGTGACACGGGAGACACTGGCACAGGACCACTCAGCATGGCGTGCCCACATCAGAGAAGGTGCTGTTCTTTATGAGCAAAGCAGAATTGAAACAGCTCAAAGGAAATGCAGGATGTGCAAATTTAGAGCATCCACCCCAAATGTTCACATGGACTATTTGCGCCAGATCTATGGTACAGCATTCCGAGCTCATATTGGTCTGATCAGCCACAGTCAGACACTCTGAAACTTGACTCTAGCAAAGTGATATCATTTTGGTCCTCTTCAAGAATGAAGGACAACAACCAACCAACATGTATGTATCTATTTTAAGGTTGGTAGTTGTTGTTGCTTTTATGATTGTCATGTGTTTATATCTAGGGTTACAAATTATGTTGTAGATTTAGCCCTTAAATCTTCAAACATAGGAAAATACACATTTTAAATAATTCACTCACAATTACCAGTGGCTTGGGATCATAGATTTAAAGTTAGAAGGGACGTTAAAAGCAACTTACTTAACACGATTATTTTATATAAAAGAAACCAAGATTGAGAAAGATTAAGTGACATATGTGAGCCATACAGATAGCACAAGGTAGAGTTAGAAGGTGAACCCAAGTGATTAGACTCCAAGTTCAGTACTCACCACATGGTACCACACTGACTTGTCAGAACTACTGGAGGACTTAGGAAATTCATCCCCAAGTTAATTCAAAACTAACTCTTAGTAGTGGGAACCATACATTTGTAGAATGTGCTCACTAATTGCTACTATTATTATCACAAACCAAAGTGGGGGGAGGGACATGTATATTGAAATATGTGTATGTGTATTTTATATTGGAAAGAAGATCAAATCTAAATTTAAGTGTATATTTAATAATCTTTAGTGTATATACATACATATATACATACACTCTCCATGTAAATATCTCAGCAATAAATTCAATCATGTCTGCTAAGACAACAGTTAGGGTGTTCAATTTCCTCAAATAAAAATGGGCCAGAAAATCAGGCTAGAGGAATGAGCAAGGTGATGACTGGAAAAGATATCACCTTAGAAATCTTTCTTGATTTAAGGGATATTCAAGAAAAAACTCAGTTGATCCTAGGATAATCCAAAGTGAAGGAAGGCTTTAATTAGCTTTTGCAGAATTGTCATGTTTCTGTAACAGGAATAAAGCTAAGAAACTCACCAATGACTCCTTATTCCTGTAACTCAGTTGATTTTAAGGTAGCCCAAAGTGAAGGAAGGCTTTAATTAGCTTTTGCAGAATTGTCATTTTTTTCTGTAACAGAAATAAAGCTAAGAAACTCACCAATGACTCCTTTTTCCTATATCCAGATATGACAGTAAATTGGAAGAAGGAGATGAACCAAAATCTTTAAAGAGAGCTTTAGAAAGTGATGGCGATGTGACTTCAATAGATCTGTGTAAGTTGTTCTTAAGACAAGAGAAACTGGCATTTGTGAAGGATGTAAAGATGATTTAGCATGGAAATTAGGATATGATGTTGCAAACTGAATGGATAAATTAATTTTAAAAAATTTATTAAATATTTACTGTGTGCCAGGCATTGTACTATGTGCTGGGCATACAAATAAACTAGACAGTCCTACTTTCAAGGAACTTACATTCTAATTGGGGGAGACAACATATCAAGGAAACCTAAGTTTCAGGGTTGATACAAATGCCCTGAAGTTCTATGGGTCATAAGGACAAATGGCAAGGCCCAGAGGTCCTTAGATCCAGTATGTGAAATGATAGGGCTAACTGATGACAGAGCACAGAAGCATGGCAAATAGTAAGTCCTGGTTTTCCTGTCTCACCAGAATTAGTAGAGTTAGTAACTTCGATATTATCTAAACCATTTGAGGAATCAAGTGGCCCAGATGAGTTTTGGGAGTCCCTGGTCAGCAAAAAGGACAAATGTAGAAGAGGAAAGAGGCACACCCCTCGTGGTAGGGAGTCTTTCTGATCCAGGCCCTTGGACATTGGCTTTTAGGATAAGCACATAGAAGGCTTGCTATATAAAGGGATTCCTTCACGACATAGGCATGTGGGTTAGAGAGCATCTTATACCCTACCAATTCCAAGATTCTGTAACTAAATACAGGTACAATGCAGTATAACAAAATCAGAAAGAACTGAGATCCAGTCCCATTTCTGACATTCAATGGATGTATGAACTTGGGTGATCAATTAATCAACAACCATTTATTAAGCATTTATCATGTGCCAGATACAATGTTAAGTGCCAGGGATACAAAACAATGGCAAAACACAAAACAACAAAATAAAATGAATGTTAATGTTTAAAAGTCCTTTTCCTCAAGGTGTTACAGAGGAGACGATATACACATATGTAAGTATGCATATAACTAAATTGGGGCCTTTCACTGTAGCAGTTGGTATAAAGGCTCCTCAGTTTTAAGGAGTTTAAAAATGAGGAGACTTTATGTGTTTTTCCTTTTAATTCCTTCTTTGGCAGCAAATACCTTTCCAAGTGAATAACTGTGTCAATCCTGTTTCTGCCCTCAAAGAATTTAGATTTTAATGTTTGAAACAGCATATTACTATATATGTTTATGTGTATATATGTATATATACAAATATATGTATACACATACAGATATATACATACATACATACATGCATACATACATATGTACACACATACATAATACACACATATATGTATTATATATACATATACATATACATATATATACATATACATATACATATACATAAAATACAAGTCCTTATGTGAAGCAGAGCAAGCACTCTTATAGCTTGGGAGAATCAGGTCAGAGCTTCACATCAATATGGCACTTGAGATGTATCTTTAAGGAAATCAGGCATTTGAAGAGACATAAGTAAAGAGAAAGTGAATTCCAGGCATGTGATAAAGTCAGTGAAAAAGCTATCATTAGGTATCATATATCTGAAAATACACATACAAGATATTTGTCCAAAGGAGATTTATTATAAGATATCCTTTGCAGCAGGCTGGAGATGGAAACCACATGGCAATTTCCCAAACTAGACAAGTGGTATGGAAACTGTAAAGATTATTTCCCAACTTTCTCTTTTTGCATAAGGAGAATTTCCATCTCAGATTTATGTTAAGCTACTTCCTCCTTCTTGGGAGTTCCGGAATGATGAAGAAAGAAGATACTATCTACTATTTCTTCTGCCGTATCTACGCTTCGGGAACTTGGAGGGTATAGATTGTCACAGCGGGATGGAAGTATGGAAGTAGGAAGTTCTGTCATTTATTCAGTTGGCTAAAATTGGGAGTATGGAGACTCTTATCTATGATACCAAGCACAATGGCACCATATCTATGAAGTTATTGGGAAAAGAGTCTGAAACCTTAACTGATTTTGAAGTGCAGAAACAAAAAAGCAAGTGGCAGCTAACATTTAAAGAATGCATTCTAATAATCTGACAAATGTAAAAAAAATACTTTGGATAGCTCTCTCAGGTGAAAAGGTGAAGGCTGCTTGTTTTTCCCCCATTTCCAGCCTAGGGAATTTTACATTTTAAATACTAAAACAGGTTCCTTAGGAGGGCAGGAGGAATAGTTTCCCAAACCACTAAGATCCTAGCAAGACCTTGCTTATCAACACAAATACATATAAATGTATACACACGCATAGGTGTTCTATAGCAAGCAATATCAATCATTACTTTCCTCTTAGTGAAAAATGTGCCACTTGAAGTTATAAAATTCCAAGAAGCAAAGCCATTTTCTAAGAAATATAATAAGAAAGCAATATAGAACTACAAAGATTAGAAATTCTGGGAAACTTTTCAGAGGTTAAAGACTTGTTCACCCTGACACAAAGATATATACAAAGGTTTTATAAATTGACCTTAGAGAGAAGACATTTGTGCCGAAGGGAGACTGGGAGAAGCCTCCTGCTGCTGATGGTTTCTCAACATCCCAGGTAAGTCCCTTAAAATGATTAGTGGTTTGGAATAGGCCCTGATGTGCACTAGAAGAAAGTATGCCTCATCAGGGACTACCTACACCAGCAAAATCACAGTGTTCTAGTGGTGGGGAGGGGAACTTCCTGGGATTCAATGAAATGAAAAACTAAAAGTTTGATAGAAAATGATCATTCTGGTAGGTTAGGGAAAGAGATTGAAGTATAGCTTAGCAAAGAGGAAGGAGAAGTGTTTGGGAGCAAGGAAAATGATATCTGTGAAGGAATGGATGCAGTACATACTTGTGAGACAGCAATCAGAATAACCAGGAATAACCCCAAATATTAGGATGTGATGTATCAAAAGTTCAAGAGACAGAGTTTCTGGGTAATTAATCATTTTATTAATCATGTTAGCATATACTTAATAAAAGGGGTCAGTGACACTCTCAAATACCAAAGACCCCTCATGGAACCCATTCAATGCTTATATACCCTTGGAAGAATGGCTGTTCCTGAGGGTGGCAATCTACTCTAACTGGTTAATAATTAATGAGAGAGAATGAATATTTTAAGTAGAGATGTACCTGTTCTAAGGGGGATGTGACTTTGATCTTGTCATTTACTTCCAAATCACCTCCATCCTTGAGTAATCTAGACAAAGAATCTACCTCTTCTCAGACCTGGCTGAGTGGAACACAATGACCTGGAATTCATCTTAAATTCTTTGTAAGATTTTCTAGTTGGTGAGGCAACAACTCTACTGAGATAAGACAGTCTAGGTAGGCTAAATTTTTGGGAAAGGTCAGAGATCTCCCCAATAATTTGTTATTTAATAATCATTTATCTCAAGGAAGAGCAGCTATGTAGGTGCTATAAATGAAGTTTCCAAAAGGTCTGTCATCCAAAAATATCTCATCTGGTATGCAGCCTTATCTGAAATGACCCCTGTGGAGTTATCCCTAATGGGTTAAGGAAGTATCTATAGGATCTCTGGTTAAAATGCAAATCTGTTATCTGGGAGAGCTAGCATATCAACCTATTGGAATCCATGAATATATTAGCACAATTTAGGTCATCGTTTATCAAAGAGGACCATAGGAATGAAGCATACCTTCTAGTGAGAGCAAAGGCACAAAATATAACATACTATCCAGGCTCAAGTGAAGAACTATCTTCCGGAACCCTGAATTGACAAGTGACCCTCTGTGCAACAAAACCGAGAGAACTTAGAAAAGTAGCTAACCTTTTCTCCTCACCAGATGACTCATCTGTAAAATAGGAATGTATCCCTTAATCAATAAGCATTTATTATTCACCTACTATGTAACAACCACTGGGAATGCAAATACAAAAACTGAACAGCACCTGCCCTCTAGGAGTTTAAAAAGGGGTGGATTCAGGGAGATACCTAGGGCCTTCTCTCAGTTAATTACTTCATTTTATCCTGTATATTACTTGCTCTGTATGTATTCATTTGCTTGTTGTCTCTCCCTTACCCCCATTAGATTGTAAGCTTCTTGAGGTCAGGTATTGTCCTTTGCCTCTTTTTGAATGCCCAGTGCTTTACACAGTGCCTGGCACATGGTAGGTGCCTAATAAATATTTATTGATTGATTAAACACAAAATATAAACTAGGTGGAAGGGGTAGAGGGGTCAGCACTGAGAAAATCTGTTAAGGCCTAGCAGAGGATGTGGCACTTAGCTGAGATCTGAAGGAAGCTAGAGATTCTAAGAGGTTGAGGTGGGGAGGGGTATACTTCAGATATGTCTGTGCAAAGACAGGGAAATGGAAAGTATAATGTCATATGTGGGGAGCAGCAAGTAGGCCAATTTGTCTAGATTTAAGGGTGAGGAACCTATGGCCTTCTAGGTCCTTAAGTGTGGCCTTTTTACTGAGTCCAAGTTTTACAGAACAAATCCTTTTCTTAAGAGTATTTGTTCTGTGAAGTTTGGGTTCAGTCAAAGGGCCACACTTAAGGACCTAGAAGGACACATGTGGCCTTGAGGGCACAGGTTCCCCACCCCTGGGCTAGAACATCATGCACTCATTTGTAATGAGTATAGACAGGTAGAATTGGCCCACATTGTGAAGCTTGTTTAGTACCAAGCAGAGGAATTAGAGCTTCTCAAATAGGGTAGTGACTCTGTTCTTGGCATCTATGTAGAAGGTAACTTAGAGAAAGGAGAGACATGAAGTAGATTAGGAAGCTACTGGAATAATTTTTTTGAGGCAATTGGGGTTAAGTGACTTGCCCAGGTTCACAAACTAGTAAGGGTCTGAGGCCAGATTTGAACTCAGGTCCTCCTGACTCCATGGCCAGTATTCTATCCAATGCACCACCACCTAGCTTCTCCTTGTGGTTTGTCCTTCATTCTCAAAGAGGAGCATGGCATCAGGGAGATGATGACATGACTTGCAAATGACTTTGATTTGAGTGAAAGAAGGCTGTGCAAAGGCACCAAACTCACTTTCTCCTCCAGAGCCATCTGAGTCCAGTGGCCAGATATTGACCAGGATGACTAGAGATGGCCCAGGATGCAGTGGGAGACTTTGGCCCTTTTAAGATAAGGTCTTTTCAATTTCTCACTTTGAGTGAGGCAATACCCATTCACTGAATAGGTTTCTTTAAGAAGTGAATCAGGAATGAACCCTCTAATTAAAAAAAAATTCAAACTGGGAGGGGAAGATCTTCAGGGTTGCTGGTCAAAAGAGAAACAATTAAGGGGCAGCTACGTGGCCCAATGAGGAGAGCACTGGCCCAGGAGTCAGGAGGACCTGAGCTCAAAATCCGGCCTCAGACACTTGACACATGTACTAGCTGTGTGACCTTGGGCAATTCGCTTAACCCCAATTGCCCTGCCAAAAAACAAACAAAAAAAAAAACCAAAAGAGAAACAATTATTATTTATGTTCACTCTGACCCAAGAGGGCCCAAAAAATAACCATTAAATGTGCTTGAGCAGAGACCTATTGTTGTCTAAACCTTGAGATCCAGAGTGAATTGGGTTTAAGGCTTGGTCTTTGAGAAAGAAATTTAACCAGTAAACCCCAAGTTAACTAGGCAGCTTTCGGCCATCAAAATTTCCCTTCCTTTGGGCAGAACACCCTCAAGTAAGGGGAGAGGAGGGGAGTGAAGGTGAAGAGAGCAAAGGAAAGGGAAAGAAAGGGGAAGCCACCTCTGGAATACTCTTAATAAGAGATGATGAGGAACATTTACTTCACAATGTTGTTGTGAGGATAAGATGAGATGATAATTTTTTTCCAGTATTAGGCATTTCATGGCACCATCAGTCACATAATAATAAGAATACATTTGTATAGTATGTTTCAAAGTTTTCAGAATACATTCCTTATGATTCAAAGGGCAAAGGAAGTAACTATGATAGACATAAGGAAGGTGTATCATGTAATCAAAGCTGACTTACACCAAACAGGTGATGGAAAAGGCCATATCAAACACATGTATCGAGGAGACAGAAAAAGAGGTCAAGTCATAGGTGGTGAGAACAAAGGATAAGAAAGAGAAAATCTGGGTGCTTCACTGTTATCCAATAAATATTAAAAGAGTCATATAGTTGAGGAAATGAAGCAGCACAAGATAGTGGGTAGAGTGCTAGATATGGAATACAAAAGATTTGGGTTCAAATCCTGCTTCTGAAACTTACTAGCTGTGTGGCCAAAGGCAAGTCACCTAATCTTTTTGAGTCTAAGGAAACACTGCAAAATTACTACTTTACATATGTATGTCTCAGTGAAGGGAATTTGGTGAAATTACAAGCTGTTGCCAAAAGGACAAGAAATGATATGAGAAGGTATATAGGAGTTCAGATGTATACTGATGGAGGCGTACCTATGCCAATGAAATAATGACCCTATGGCCCCATCAAAGTTGAAATAAGTATTTAAATGATTACATAGCAATTATAGTCATTAGTGTTGTATGTTGTCAATGTTTAAAATTGAACATTTAATCAAATACCAAAAAAATCTAGATCTAATTCAAGATTCTACACTTTAGTAATTCTGAGTGAGGTCAAGGTTTCAAAGAATTAGATTTCTTTTCTCTTATAAGGAAAGTTTCAAATGTAGTGACCATCCATTTAAACTTCAATAATTCCTAATCTTTAAATATATAAATTGACTCAGAATTTATATTTGTGCTTCAATTACTGCCTTTCATAGCACTGATAGAAATACTACTTATTTATCATTCACCTTCTCCCCTCCATTGTTTGTAATTGAAACATAAAAGATAAGAGCTTGAATAATTCAATCAGGAACCATATTGTTTTTGTAGTTACCAGTATGAATTCAAATGATGAATTTATTGTGATGTTATAATATTAGAATGCATTATTTTATTGGCCAAGAAACAATGCACTATGTCTCTTTTCAGGAAGGAAATATGCTAAAAGCAGTTTCAATCTACATTAGGTACTGTAGTCTAGTTAAGAAAATAAGTACCTTGCTGCCTCTAGCAAGCATCTGGGTTGCTGCTAAGGCCTTTCTAGCAGATTTGTTCTGTCCACTGAGAAGATTCCTAAGGCTAAACATGATCATGTCAGGTACAAAACTCATAACCTCCTAATTTAAAGGCACCTGTGTCACTGAGGATGTCATTGAGGATCTTAGGCCCTTGGCTGTTAGATGTCAGCTCAGTAAGGGAGGGAAAGAGAATGTCTCTATTTTTTTTTTTCCTTCAGGGACTGTCTAATGGAATTATAGAGAGAAAAGCTCCATGGAAGTTTCATTGATATACTTAATACCTTTTCACCTAAAAATTAGTCACCTGTCCATGAAACAAAATGAGTTTCATATAGTCTATGTTTAATAAAAATCTAGATGACTCAGCGATTTTATGCAATACAAAGAGTGCTAGATTCAAAGTCAAAGGGTGTGTGCTTGAGAACAGACTGTTTATTTCCTCCCTGTGTGACCTTAGATTAATCATTGAAACTCTCTGTGTCCTAATTTACTTATCCATAAGACAGGATACAATGGAATAACCTATAAATTCCCTTTCAACTCCAAATATACCATCCCATTATCTATTTTCCTTCTTTTAACCCCACCCCCCAAAAGAAGACACTCTATTGGGTTTACATAAGACACAGGAACAATAAAATGCAAAGGAGAAGAACAATGTACTTATGCAAAACGAATACTCTCAGGTGCTATCCTCTATGTTAACATTGCATTAGATTTCACAACTATTTGCTTCCATACTGACACAGTGGGGCAGCTAGGTAGTTTAGTGGCTAGAGCCCTGGGCCTGGAATCAGGAAGACCTGAGTTCAAATTCAGGCTCAGACACTTACTGGCTGTGTGACCTTGAGCAAATCATTGAATCCTGTTTGCCTCAGTTTCCTCAGCTGTAAATAAATTGTCCTCATTCTGCCAGAGGAAGTCTTTACATTTTAGGGGCAGATATCCCCCTGACTCACTCATGGGTTTAAGGTGTGTCAGATATCCTTACTCTGGTTTAGCCCATCTGCCAAGATGGTTTTCCCATCTCATCTTCCTTGGAGGATGTATTTTGTTGGGGAAGATATCTTTGATAGAAACTGCAAAATCATATCTACCAATTTTGTCTAAATGACACAAACATTTAACTAGAAAAATTTTTTAACCTATTTCTTAGTGTAGATGTAAGTTGTTCCATCAAGTGGGAATGTCTAGGCTCTATCTCAGCAATATACTTTGAGACAAAATATGTATTTTTGTGGGATACAGGGAAAACAGAGTTATGAAAGGACTATGCTACAGGGCCCTGCTTTTGCTTGGGAATGCATTGGTAAATCTCCCTAGTGCTAAACTGTATTAACAATGTCTTAACATACAAAATGATTTAGTTGTAAGGGATCCTATAATTTATTTAATTTGCCCTTTCACCACATGCAAGAATATTTTCTATATCATCCATGACAGGTAGATATCTAGTCTTTCCTTGAACCTTTCCACAAAAAGAGAGTTACTTATTTTTTTCTTTTTTTTAAATTTATTTAATATTTTTAGTTTTGAAGCATTGATTTTCACAAGAGTTTGAATTACAAATTTTCTCCCCATTTCTACCCTCCTCCCAACTCCAAGATGGAATATATTCTGATTGCCCCATTCCCCAGTCAACCCTCTCTTCTGTCACCCCACTCCCCCCCATCCCTTTTTCCCTTACTTTCTTGTAGGGCAAGAAAGATTTCTATGTCCCATTGCCTGTATATCTTATTTCCTAGTGACATGCAAAAACTTTCTTTGAACATCTGCTTTTAAAACTTTGAGTTCCAAATTCTCTCCCCTCTTCCCTCCCCAACCCCTCTCCCTAAGAAGGCAAGCAATTCAACATAGACCACATGTGTATCATTATGTAAAACCCTTCCACAGTACTCATGTTGTGAAAGACTAACTATATTTTACTCCATCCTATCCTATCCCCCTTTGTTCAATTTTCTCCCTTGACCCTGTCCCTTTTTGAAAGTGTTTGCTTTTGATTACCTCCTCCTCCTATCTGCCTTCCCTTCTATCATCCCCGCCTTTTTTATCTCCTTCCTCCTTCTTTCCTGTGGGGTAAGATACCCAATTGAGTGTGTATGTTATTCCCTCCTCAGGTCAAATCCAATGAGAGCAAGATTCACTCATTCCTCTTCACCTGCCCCCTCTTCCTTTCCTATAAAATTGCTTTGTCTTGCCACTTTTATGTGAGATAATTTACCCCGTTCTATCTCTCCCTTTCTCCATCTCTCAATATATTCCTCTCTCATCCCTTAATTTGATTTTATTTTTTAGATATCATCACTTTACATTCAACTCACCCTGTGCCCTCTGTCTATACATACACATATGTGTGTGTGTGTGTGTGTGTGTGTGTGTGTGTGTATTCCCTTCAGCTACCCTAATACTGACGTCTCATGAATTATACACATAATCTTTCCATGCAGGAATGTAAATGAAACAGTTTAACTTTAGTAAATCCCTTATGATTTCTTTTCATGCTTCTCTTGATTCTTGTGTTTGAAATTTAAATTTTCTATTCAGCTCTGGTCTTTTCACTGAGAAAGCTTGAAAGTCCTCTATTTTATTGAAAATCCATATTTTGCCTTGGAGCATGATACTCAGTTTTGCTGGGTAGGTGATTCTTGGTTTTAATACTAGCTCCATTGATCTCCAGAATATCATATTCCTAGCCCTTTGGTCCCTTAATGTAGAAGCTGCTAGATCCTGTGTTATCCTGATTGTGTTTCCACAATACTCAAATTGTTTCTTTCTGGCTGCTTGCAGTATTTTCTTCTTGATCTGGGAGCTCTGGAATTTGGCAACAATGTTCTTGGGAGTTTTCTTTTTGGGATCTTTTTCAAGAGGTGACCAGTGGATTCTTTCAATTTCTATTTTACCCTCTGGCTCTAGAATATCAGGGCAGTTCTCCTTGAGAATTTCTTGAAAGATGATATTTAGGCTCTTTTTGATCATGGCTTTCAGGTAGTCCAATAATTTTTAAATTATCTCTCCTGGATCTCTTTTCTAGGTCAGTGGTTTTTCCAATGAGATATTTCACATTGTCTTCCATTTTTTCATTCCTTTGGTTCTGTTTGATAATATCTTGATTTCTCATCAAGTCACTAGCTTCCACTTGCTCCAATCTAATTTTTAAGGTAGTATGTTCTTCAGTGGTCTTTTGGACCTCCTTTTCCTTTAGGCTAATTCTGCCTTTCAAGGCATTCTTCTCCTCATTGGCTTTTTGGAGCTCTTTTGCCATTTGAGTTAGTCTATTTTTTAAGGTGTTATTTTCTTCAGTATTTTTTGGGTCTCCTTTAGCAAGTCATTGACTTGTTTTTTCATAGTTTTCTGCTCTGCTGCTAGCTCTGTGCAATAGACCTTACCTAGAGACTATCCAGGCTATCCTCGGCTGGAGCCCTGCTTCCCTCTGTATTTTGTGGGTTCTGTAGTTCTAGAATTTGTTCAGAGCCATTTTTATAGGTGTTTGGAGGGTTCTGAGGGAGAGATTTAGGCCAGTCCCTGCTTTCCAGCTGCCATCTTGGCTCTGCTTTTGAGTTACTTCTTTTTTAAGCAACCCATTATATTGTTCAACAGCTTAAATTATTAGAAAGTGTATGTGTGTATGTATGTACATATGTACATATCTATATAGACATATAGATATAGATTTAACATTTAATTCAGTTAGATTGAATCGAATGAAGGAAGTCTGCCTCTTTTGAAATTCCAGCCATTGGTCTTCATCTGGAACTCTAGAGATACAAAAGTAGGTTGTTTCCTTCTGGTATGTGAAAATCCTTCAAATATCTGAAGACATCTAAGTTTCATTACCCAAGACTTCTTTTTAAAATATGGAACATCATTCGTTTACTCAAGAATGGTTTTCAGAGACGCATTCATTATTTTGGTCAACACTGCCTGGACACTTTGTAATTTGTCAAGCACCCATTATGTTAAAGTATGAACAAAACCTCCTGATATGATATGAACATTATTGAGAAAATAGTCTCTTGAGCTTGGAACTCTAATTCTATTAATGACATGTAAGATACTATTAGAGCTTCCATTATGTTGTAGACTTTTATTGAGCTTGTAACCCACTAAAATATTCAGGCATTTCTCTTTTTTTGAGGGGGAATGATTTTCAAATAATAATCATTTATTAAATGCTTATGTGTCAGGTTCTATGTTAAGTGATGATGATATAAAGGCAAAAGTGTGGTAACTGCCCTCAATGGGCCTACATTCTAAAGATGGAAACATGAACTGTTGCCATATCAGGTCACTCCTTGATCCTCTACTTATATAACTAAGAAGATATCAGTAGTTGCAAATTCACATCCATACTTTCTCATCTACGTGATTCTTATGGTCTATTCACGTGAGAAAAGTATCATTGATGAAAAGATGAAAATGTAACATGCAAGCTTTTGTCAATTATATTTATAGTAGATCACATTCATCTTCATAGTCATACAAATAACTGAGAAATGTGGAAAATATATCTACACTCATTGTTTATTTGTTTAAAATGATATGATTCAACAGAAAAGAATGCAATTAAAATGTTATAATATAGGGCATCACCCACAAATTTTGTAACATTATATGTTTCCCTAACAGAACAATTAAAACAATTGTATTCCATGACTCTCTAAAAATTTATGTCAAGAAAAAATGAAATAGAACCATATGCTTCTATAAGGTATACACACAGGTCATGAGACATATCTTTACCAAAATAATGAAAGAAAGATTTATTTCAAGTTTTTTAAATGCTCCTCTTTGCAGATGACATCACACTAATCATACAAAGTCCTGGAATTCTACAAAACCTCCTCAGAAAATGCTAAAAATCTGGGTCAAAGAGAAGACTGGCTTATTTGAAATTCTAAGGCAACAATCCAAGGATAATTAAAATTTAGCTTCAGCAGTCTGGGGCTGAGTAGCACTGATTGTTGAGTGAATGAGTACAAAATCATGGAAGTCAATATATTTAGCCAGCTCTGTGTCATACCTCCTGTCTTATCAGCCCATTCATTGTTGACCTCATTCAATCTCTGCTGCCATGCTCCTAAGCCTTCCCCATTCATTTTCCACCTTTTACACTGGTGTAGTATTAATGTAATCAAAGATCTTCCCCACCCATTCAATAGGCCTCTGGTGGGGCTTGGTGGGAAAGCTCAATTATATCTCTGTTTGTAAGTAAGCATAAACCTCTGCTTACCACGTACTAAGCCCATTTGGTGTGAAGTGCTCGGGGCCCTAAAGGGAGTTGCTAAGACCAGAGCCAATGATGTGTGCACTGAGTTCTAATCAACCATGAATTCAGCCAATCAGAGACCTGAGTTCTAGCCAATTAGATGCTAGGACAGCTAGTACTGTATATAAGGAGGCCCCAGAGTATGAGTACCATAATTGAAGAGGTACAGAACTGAAGAGAAGCAGAACTGAAGGGAAGCAGAATTAACAAGCAGACATGAAGAAGACATTGAGGCAGCAGACATCAAGAGGGCACTGAAGAGCAGACAGGGAGAGAGTCAGCATGGACAAAGCTGCAGAAGAGAGTGCTGAGTAGAGAATTAGGATTCATGAGTGATTGCTTACAGGAAGGCTGTAGCAGGGGGGAAGGTTACAGGATGACTTGGTTCCTTGCTACAATACTGTTTTATAATTTCTTTGTTGCTACATTGAGGTGGGCTTACTGGTTTTGGAATATAATTGCTGCTAAATTGAATTGAAGTAGCTGGTCTTGGGATTTGATACTCTGGTGTCTGAATAAATGTTATATTTCCTCTGCCTTCTATCTAGAGAGTTTTTTATACTTTGTGATTCTGAACCATTCAGGTATGTTCATGGTCATCCTCGAGGCCATAAATCTTGCCTAACTGATACAACTGGGAACAGGAATCAAAACTTTACTACCATTGTTTCTGAAAAGGCTGGGACAATCAATTGCTATATTGTTCTACTCCCAATTCCTGTGACCTCTCAGATCAAAACTCCCTTCCCTGGCCAATACTCTTCTGTATAGATTGCTTTCTCCCATTCAAAGGTAAGCTCCTTGAGGGGAAGGACCAAAGACCTGTATTTGTTTCCTCAGAGTTTAGTACAGTAAGTGTCACAAACTAGTCATTTAATAAATGTTTATCATTGATTAATCATCAAACTCGACACATACACTAGAAAATCCAAGTGCATAAAAATATATTTCTCACTTTATAGGAAATTGAATATATACAGTATATGTCCTGTTCATGCTACAAATGGACAATGAGCTAGATCCATAATGAATAAAAATTACAGGTTCTTGGATGTAGTATAAGTATCTATCTATCTATCTATCTATCTATTCCATTTACTTGGAGTGTTTCAATTCAAATCAAAAGGATAATATTCCTAAAATAAGGAGCAAGAAAAAAACTGCCAACCTACCAAACCTAGATACTGTTGAAAATAGTTACAAGGTAAGAAGAAGAATAACAGTAGACATTGTCATTGATCTAAACATGGAAAAGAATAGTGTTGAGCATGCTATTGGAGGTTACCTTCCAGATCGACACTGATATATTCATAAGTACTTTGGGGGTGTAGTTGTTTAACCAGCTATAAAGTCATCTAAGTTACCCATAACTTAATTCACACTGCCCAGAAGGATCTCATGACATTCTTTGCTAAATACAAAAACATTAGTTTCATGCAGATGTATTCAATCTAAATCCATTCTGCTAATGGGCAGAAAGGGTGCCCAAATAACGTTGACTTAAGGTAAGTGCTTTGTTCAAAATTCCCCCCTTTGTTTCCAGAGCTGATCCAATTCGTTCATACCTGGAAAAGTTTAAATCCATTTTGTTTTGTGGTTCCCTAAAGTGCCATTATGATCTCTGTTTTTAGGAGGGTACACTTCATGGTGTTCTCTGCTTAGGAAGAATTCAGGAAGTATTTTTACATGATGATAGACTGGAAAGGTTGACATTCTCTTGATCTAGAGACCAAATTAGAGTTTCCCAGTAGCATAGGAAACTTGGTTAATAGATTTTTTTTCCTCCACATGCAAAAGAGCTTTTGATTTGAGATGATCAAGACAGAGGAGACTGTCAAAGGTATCCTTATCTACCCCATTTTTGCCTTTACTTCTTGAGTATAAAAAAGGCAACTTCATTTGTTGTCTAAGAGTAAAGGACTAGTCCTGAGTAGTAGTCTATGGATCTAAATCAGAAATAATCACAATAAACAGAGATAATTGGATTCTTTGTTAAATAGCTTTGTTTCTGGTTGCATGATGCAATAGATGGTTTTCAAAATTGGTAGAATATTGGTATAATCATCTACAGAAGCATAGCAATATTTCTCCCATTTTGTATATTATAAGTAAAATCTCAAATTTCATTTCTTTTGCATCTGTGAATTCATCAGGCTTCTAATATTATTGGAATACAATTTGATATACACAGGATATGTAATATTCTAAGGTATCTAATGGTTGTGCCACATTTTGTAATGTACAGGATTTACTTGCTGAACAGCCTAAAACTTCTCCCTCTGTTACAAGTTTTAAGTCTGTGAATCAATCAGCCATTAATCTAAAACAAAGTTAATTTTAAACTTGATTTAGCTGAGGTAAAACACCTTAAAAGCACAGCTTCTCAATAAGATATAATATACAAAGGTTGGCCTATTTATTGTTCTCATTAATTATCTTTTTCCCAATAAGGAATTGCTTTGTGAAACATACATCTTCATTTATAAGACATAGCAGTGTGTCTATATTCTATGAAATAGCATGATTTATAGAACATGGGAGGGTTTTTTTTTGGGGGGGGGGGACAAAAGAACAACTATATGACATTCTCCAGTGAGAACTATCTGTCCTTAACAGATTTCATGGGGGAGGGCGATGACAATAATTTCCAGTCCAGAAAATGCACAAACTTCCACAAAGCTTGACCACTTCCCATCCATCACCATGCAGTGAATTTTTCAGTGCCACCCCCCAAATCACACACACACACACACACACACACACACACACACACTCTGAAATATCACACAAATGGGAATGGTTACCAGCATCTCCCAACTGACTGCCTTGTGAGGTAAAATGAAGAAAGCCTTAAACTTCACAATTGCCAATAATGAGCAATCATTACTCAAATTACACCAAGCACTGATTAGGTTTAAAGTAATGAAGAAAACAACACAATCAATCATCATCAACCCAAAGGAAGTCAATCTGTTGGAAAGATGCTGCAGGTCCTTAGTGCAGGGCTCCATCTACAGGGTTCTGGAGAAGAGGAAAAACAGGCTGATCAGAATGGTGCTCTAAACTGTATTTTTCCCTCCCTTCCCCCACTTCCCATACCATTATTCTCCCACTCCTCCTTCCCCAAATATGGCAGAGATGGGAAAAGTACTGAATTTCAAATCTCTATCTAAAAGGGGAATCTTTAACAATGAGCAGACCCTAGAGAAGCACACCATAAATTGTGAAGTTGTCACACTTGCAATCAGCTAAAAAACCACAAGTGTTAAGCCCAGAACATCTATCAAATTGTAAAAATATAATGAAAGCACCCACTGTGCTCACAGCCTCAGTCAGAACTGAGGCTTTTAATGCTGTTCATTTCCATCATCTCAGCCACAGGAAGATGTGAGGGAATCACTGGGTGCAACAGCAGTGCCCATTTGCATGTCTTTAGATACAGCAAAAAGACAACTTTACAAATGAGCCCTAAGTTTTGTTTTTTTTTATAAAGGCCTGTTCAATTTTTCTCTTTCTGTTTCTGATTCCTATTAAATTTTGATGAAATAAAAAAATCAGGAAATATTAACTTTGAGAAATTTAAACTGCTCACTTTTTAAAAATCCTCTTGTTAACATCCCCGACATTTTCAAAGTGTTATACAATTCTCTATCTATCTATCTATCTATCTATCTATCTATCTATCTACCTATGTCTATCTATCTACATACACATAAGTGTGCATACACATGTGTGCAATAGACATACATACACATGAATGTGCATGTGGGCATACATATATGTGCATGTGCATATATGCACATGCATATGTATGTGCACATATGTATATATGCACACACGTGTGTGCATGTGCATATGTGTGTATATACATGCACAGAATGAAAATGTGTATGCACATGCATTCTATGGGGGCATGTGTGTATACACACATGCAAACACACACACACACACACACACACACATATATATATATATATATATATATGATACTGCATTATACACATAAATATAGCAGTATGGTATAATATATTAATTAATGACCTTGGACTCAGAACACCAAGCCCAATTCCTACTTCTGACACTTTTTGGCTATATGTCTCTGAGAAAGCTCCAACTTCTTAGTGCCCCAGGAAAAATGTAAAGAAGGTGAATAGCTGATGTTTAGAGTGATTAAGTTCCCTACACCAGTGAAATCATACTCCTCACCTATATATCATAAACATCCATACAGAATACTATTCTTTTAAATATTTGAAAAGAAATCTTAAAGAATCACCAAAAGATTAAAAGAAAAGAAAAAGAAAACTTTTCAAAATAGGCTATGATTAGCTCAGCTATGCACATACATTTTGTGACAAGGAAGCAATGATTGTCTCCAGTCAAATTACCAATCACTAATTTTTAAGACAAGTTGAATTCAGCCATAGGTTATAAAATAGTTTACTATTCAATTGCTTGACTAATACAAATCCTGCATATGCATGAGCACACACACACACACACACACACATACACACACACACTGAAATACATGAGTTAGCTGAATTTAGGCTTAAAATAGCATTTTTTTAAAGTGTACCTGCCATAGATAGATACAGACTGACTTAAAGTATTGTCACTACTGTTATGCATTTCCTAAGGCCTGTTGAGCAGGAACTCAGGAAATATATATTGTTTTCCTCTAGCATGATGTTGGGAAGAGTAACCCAACATAGTGCGGTAGTTTCTGGGAAAAAGAATGAATTGTAAAATGTTCTTGAAAATTTTTAATATGTTCTAAAACTTTTAATGGTAAGGACTCTAATAATAAAAATAAAATACCATGCTTTTTGAAAGGTACTATACAAAAATGACAGGATGGGTATTTTTGAAAGTTTTCACATTATCCCTGCTTAAAATGTATTTGGACTGTCCATCCTTGACAACAATAATAAATTATTTCCATGGTAACATGGGGAAGGAACCAAAGAGATGTCATATCAGCATAGCAGCACAGGTAACAATAGTGACTACAAAGGAAATAACTTGTCAGTGTAAGGTAACGGCATTCAGCTGTTAACATATTAAAACTAAAATCTATTAGTTGTGACTGATTGTTATCATAACCATTAGAAAAAAGTTGTCAGGATGGAGACAAAAATAATGATTCCAGCAAATTGAAAAATAATAATAGTAGTAAGGGGCGGGGGGAATACCCATTTACAGGATCTGTGCCTAAGAACCAGAAACTGATTTTGAGTCCAAACAGAAACTGATGATATAGATTAGTCTAATTTTTTGTCAATATAGCAAAACAAATATAGAATCTGTTTTTAAAAAGTTAGTTGTCATATAGATTTCATTTCAATTTAATCTTTGTAACATCATAAATAAGATAATGATGCATTTTCAGTGTACTATCCATTGTGAAAACTGCTATTTTTATTTTTTCTTTGTGAATATGTTTCGGCTCTTTATTAGAAGATGTTTAAATATTTGATTGGTTAAATTCTAGACTCCTTTGTGTTACCTGATTAACTACATGCATATTTCTGGAATAAACAATGAATGGTTTTATTAGTCTGAATTCCATAGATGAATAAACTTTTATATATCCTCCTGAAGCTACAGCTAAAAATAATATTGTCAACTATGAAACCAATTTCCAGAGGTCATGACCCTTTTCCAGGAAAGGAAAAGCTTAAATTTCAGAATTGGATGGACCCTGATTGGGAATCCTGAATCTACAAAATGATTCTCCATACTCAATAAAACACGTTTCTAGAAAAGGAGAGAGCTTTGGGCAATTGCTGTAGAATTCACCAAAGGGTTTATTATAAATGCTATACTCCATACCTCTGAAGCCTTGAAAAGTCCGTTGATTTCTATGAATACATGGTTCAAATCTCCTTTGTGACTTAACTGTACAGCAATTCATCTTGCTAATTAGAAAAAAATCACCAAATAAATGATCTTCAAAAAGTAAACCTAAATTGAAACAGATAGTTATCTAGTGTTAAAACTGTCTCCAGGACTATCGAATTGACTATTGCTACTGACCTTGAAGGGCCATTCAGTCAAGTGGTTGGATTATTTGGTCATAGTCTGCTCTAAATCTACTAAGTTTGCTGCTTGTCCTCAATAGCCTGCTAAAGTTACCTACCAAGAAAACTTGATTGAATGGAGACAACATGGTACAGCGCTTGAGTCAGTTGAACTGGGTTCAAATGCCACCTCTGATGATTACTATCTAGTTTACCTTGGGCCAGCCGATTAATGTCTTTGGGTCTCAATTTCTTCATCTCTAAAATAATACAGTTAGACTATAAGGCCTCCAATGCCCCCTTCTAACTCTAAATATGGAATCTCAAATTATTTTTTTAAATCCTAAAATTTTCAATTTTTTTAATTTTCAGATTATACTAACCATTATCATAATATTTAAGAATACTTATTAGAAGTGAAAGCTGTTTCTAAGTTTCATCAATCCTATTGTGAAGCCTTTCCTGACCATCTCAAATACTAGCACTGTCTCCTTCTTGAAATTTCTTCTATTTTCTTACCAAAGTATATGTTCTAACTCTCTGTAGAATGTCAGCTCTTGGATAACAGAAACTTCTTTATTTTTATTTCTATATCCCTAGCACCTAGCAATTTGCTTTGTATATGGCAGGTGGTTAATAAATACTCAATAAATTAATAAGCATTTAATAAATACTAAATAAATTGGCCTCTTAAAATCTCCATTTTAGTATTGGTAGGTGGGGTGATGTTTAGATCCATTTAACAATTTATTATATCATGATGAATGGTCTAAAACAATAAACAAAGCAGGGGAGAGAAATCTGGAAATCTATCACTCAAAAGACTGATGACTCTTCTAAGGAAGCATCCTTTGTAAAGCACCTCCAAATCTCTGCCTCAAACCATTTTTTCCCCAGTGATTTGACTCAGCCTTCTATTGATGCTTCAAGAAGTGATAGGAGGATATTAGTAGCACTAGACATGCTATGCAATCTTCCTATCTATAATAATTGTATCAATATAAGAGGTACTAAATATAATTTAGCAGACTGAATTGAGAGCTGACCAGTAAAGCTGCTTAACTAGCAAAAGCTTCAAACACTGAAAGGGTGCATGTGGGGGTGGTGGGAAGAGGGGATAAATCACTTTCATTTAACAGCAGTAGGAAGTAAAATTACATCTGTCACATGCCACATAGGCTTGAATTTTATAAAGCCATTTTCTAAAATACTTTAAAGAAAATTAGGAGCCTAACACTGAAGAAAGTACTAAGATAACAATAATAACTTAAAACAAGGAAGATAAGATACTAACATTAAAATATATTTTTCTAACTAGCACTATTTCAGTTATTATCAACTATTTGTAATTTAAAGCAAAAGGTCATTGATTTGCTACATGTGATGGGTTCTAAAAGGGTAATATAGCATCATGCTCTGTTATTCCCCTGTGGGTCAGCAAGAGCCCAGGGCCACCAAATTCTTTTTTTTTTTTTTTTTTTTTTTTTTGTAATTGATCATTCACCAAATTTAATTTTTATTTGGATAATGGATGCCAAATTACCGCTTTTCCTTTGGCAACTAGTAATAAGAACCAGCTTGGGGTTGGGGGGTGGGAAGAACACTGTTTCTCTAGCCAGACTAAGAAATGTTGCATAATCCACTCTGGCCAGCTTCTTGCCTTCAATTTTGACTGTTATACCTCTTGGAATAAAACAAGGACCACACCCCAAGGAATTTGGAATTTAATCCTCTCAGCCACTGATTGGTGAGTATATCACGTGGTCCACTATACCTAGTCAGCACCAGAAATATATATTTTAGCCCAGTTAGCTTCTTGCCTTTGTACCCCCATTTCCAGCCCAAGAACAATAATTGTCATTACTGTCATTACTTCTAGAAAGAACAAGTCAATCAATTCCCCTGTGGCTTCACTCATCATTCCTATGACTTTTGAACCAAAATACCATTTCCTGGCTACCATTTTCCTTTATGTTTTGTTTCCTATATTAAAATGGAAATTCCTTGAAGGCGAGGACTGGCCCTTTTTTTTTTTATACTGTGTATCCCAGGTGTTTTGCACAGTTTTTGGTGCATAAGAAGTGCTTTTATTTTCTTTCTTTCTTCCTTCCTTCCTTCGTTCTTTCTTTCTTTCTTTCTTTCTTTTCTTTCTTTCTTTCTTTCTATCTATCTTTCTTTCTTCCTTTCTTTCTTTCTATCTTTCTATCTTTCTTTCAGCTGCCACTCAATCTGTGGTGACTCCTCAATCTTTTTTTTTTCTATAGAGGGCTACACAATTTTTCTTAATAGGCTGTTCTCATTATTATAATTTTCTGATGCAAGGTGGCTTTTTCTTTCATAGGAAGAAAGTGACCCACATTGCCATTGGAAAATAACAAAGTTATTTTAATAACCCTAAGTTTCTTCCTGAAACAAAGGTCCATCTTTTTATACCAATATTCTTATAGAGGCACTTGAATGTCTAAAGACTCTTTGAAGATTGGGGATTACCCAAAAGGCAAGAGAGAAGCTTATAATGGGAGTGATATGACTGAAATAAATTATAAGCAAGGTTATATAAAAGTAATGTAAAGTATGTCATTATAGAAATGGGGGTGGGGAGAAAGATGAGTGGATCACAAGAATAACTAATGGACAACCTTGTGCTATATTGGTTCTTTGCACATATCAGGAGAACTTCAGGATGATTCCCAGAATTTGGTGAACTCCCTATGGTTAATTTATGGGAGAACATATCAAGGTAGGATCAGAGATTCAGAACTTGAAGGGAAAGAGAGGCTGTCTCAATCAATTCCTTCATTTTGCATTTGAGGAACTGGGCTCTAGGGAACTAGAGTACCTTACCAAATTTCACTGAGATGGCATATAGCAGAGCTGGAATTTGAACTCAGATTCTCTAAATCCAAATCCAGTAGTATTTCTACAGTATGAGTCACATAGTATGGGCAGGTATGAATGGTTATAATCTGAATTATTAGAGGGAATGACGATATAACTCCCTCATAGAGATTATTAGCAGAGGTATAATCATTTCTTACCTGAAAGTTAAAAACTTCTGCAGGAAGCCTTCCCCAGCCCCTCTTAATTCCAATGCCTTCTCTCTCTTAATGATCTCCTGTTAATCCTTTATGTAGCTTGTTGTGTATATATTTGTTTGCATATTGCCTCTCCCATTAGATTATAAGCTCCTTGAGCAGGGGTTCTCTATTTGTATACCCAACTCTTAGTACAATGCCTACTGAACAGTAAGAGTTTAATAAATATTGAAAGATTGACTAAAAAAGTAGAAGATAGTTGTGATAAATTCATTTTCTTAATGTGTCATGAAACCAAAGCACCACTTCTGAATTAAATAGATTTGACTAAATGTATATTAAGAAAAAAACCTAATCAAACAATTATAAGATACAGTACAAGGAGTCCAAAATCTGTGGGAAATGTATCTTTCCACCAACTGTTTTTGTTGATAACAGCACCCTCCCAGACACCCAAGGTTAAAATCTCAGAATCATCTTTTGTTCTTTCCTCTTTATACATTCAGCTCCCATTTCTTACTGAATTTGCTTCCTTTACCCTCCCTTTTATCTTCTCTTTCACTCCCACTGCAACTACTTTAGTTCAAGCTTCTATCATGTCTCACTGGAGCTGTTATGTCTCCTAACCTTCTCTCTCTCTCTCTCTCTCTCTCTCTCTCTCTCTCTCTCTCTCTCTCTACTTCAAATTATACTTTAGAAAGCAAGCTGCATATTTTTAAACTTATGTAGCACCTCCCTCTAGGCTGGTCCTTTCTCTCCTTTGACAACTCACACTCACACTCAGAAGTTAGATATCCCCAGAAAAACTGCTGCTGCAATGGGTACTAGAGATAACTCTAAATAACTAATACTGTAACTCCTGAGCCCCCACCAGTGTGTTTTCTGTTAACATTGAGCTAGTAGGTTCAATTAACTATTAACAAAATCCTTTACTTAAAGTCTATAGTTACCAAACATTCCTCTCCTTTAAAACCAGGGCACACTCTTCCAATAATACATACTACAACCATAGGGAAGAGTAGGCACATACTTAATGGATAATGATGTAGAATACATGTGGCCAAAGCAATACACAATAACAGAAATACATCCCCATCTCAACCCTATTGTCTCTTCTTCTTTCTGCTACTGTGGGACTTGTATTTCTCTCTCTTCAGTGTTATAACTGCTGCTAAGCTGAACTGTTCTGCTGCTAGCTTGGCCATTCTGATGTTGTATTAGGCTAGGTCCTTACAGGGTATTGAAACTCAGGCTTTCCTGACTCTAGGTCCAGTTCTCAATCCACTGTACCATCTAGCTAACAAAATATTTTTTGGGAAAAAAAAAGGTTTCATTCAATTATAGAGTTGTTGAATAAGTTTTTTGTTGAAACTATGTAGGTTTATTTGCTCTCTTTTTTTGTTTGTTTTTGTTTCTGTTTGTTTCTTCTTTCTCATGGTTCATTCCATTGGCTATAATTCTTTACAACTTGACTATTGTGAAGTTGTATGTGTGAGGGTTTAGTGTGAAGGTGTATGTAGAACCTATATTGGATTGCATGCTGTCATGGATGGAGAGGGGGGAGGAGAGGGAAGGGGAGAAAATTTGAAACTGAAAAACTAGAGGAACTAAATGTTGTAAACTAAAACTAAAAATAAATTAATAATAATAATATAATAAAAAGAAACTATGTAGTTTTCCTGCCATACATGTATATGAAGTGATTAATAAGATATATTGGTGTGATACTTTAATTTGCAACCAATATGTAGGTCTATTTAGGAAAGATGATAGTGGATTTAAGGACAGGAGGAAACATAATGGACTTGACTATATCCCTGAGAAAGGTCACATTTTATATCAATTGTCCTTGGCATTGCTGTGTTGCAGAGGAGGTGTGATTAAATAGTAGTTGGTCTAGAAAAGAGGGGTTTTAATGGACTAGAAGCTTATTTTGAGTCAGCATTGTGATATAGTAGCTAATAAAGTGAATGTGAACTTCAACTACATTAAGATAGTCATAGCTTCCAGGTTAAGGGATACAATAGTCCCACTATATTCTGCTCTAATCAGATCTCGTCTAGAATATTGTGTTTGTTTCACTGAGCCACAGTTCAAGAAAGGCATTGATAAGCTAAAGAGTGACTAGAGGAGTAACCCCAACATAGTGAAGGGTTTTGAGTCTATGACGTATGAGAATTGATGGAGTGAACTAAAATTGTTTAGCCTGGAGAACAGAAGTCTCAGGGAAGACATAATAGTTATCTTGTATTTGATCAGTTGCAGTGTGTCAGAAAGGTTACACATGTTCTATTTGACCCCAAAAGTCAGAACCAGGAGCAAGGGGTGGAAGCTAAAAAGAAGCATATTTAAATAATGTCAGGGGGGAAAACTTTCAAATAATTAAAGCTATTGAAATCTGTAAAGGGACAGATCAAGAAGTGGTAGATTCTCCTTCCTTGTAGTGGAGGCAGATGGTGGAACATTGGACAGATTGCTGAGTCTGAAGTCAGAAAGACTTAATTTCAAATCCAGCCTCAGTTATCTACTATCTGTGTGACCCTGTGCAAATCACTTAACCTCTACTCACCTCAGTTTCCTCAACTGCAAAGTGGGTATAATAATACCGCTTACCTTGTATGGCTGTTGAAGGATAAAATGAGATAATATTTGCATGAAGTGCTCACCACAGAGCCTGACACATAGAAAGAGCTATATCAATGCTTGTTCCCTCCCCTTGTCTATCCGTTTCCTTCTCAGAGGTCTTCAAGTGGAAACTAACTGACCACTTGTCTGACATTTTATTGTTGGAATTCCTTTTATGTATATGTTAGACTAGATGGCCACTGAGATCTCTTCCAATTCACAAATTATTCTGTGATCTAAATTTGAGGATAGTTTTCTCCATGGATATCAAATACTCTAGCATTCTCACTATACTCAGGTATGCTTCTAATACATGAATAAGCCATATAAGTATGTGATTAAGTAAAAAACTTTACAATCACTGGAAGAGACTATATAGAAGTAAATGTACTTTCAGATTGTTCAAAATTACAGAATTTACAAAGTTTGGGGGTTTTTTTGTTTGTTTATTTTTACCATTTGGGCATATTTTGGCACACACTCTTGGTTCCTCATTCAATATATTATTTTCTTGTAAGCATTAATAGATTTATAATGGAAAAACAATATATAAATAAGTAGGCATACGCAGGGATGTGCTAATAAACATGTAACAGCCACCTCTCCAGAAAAACAAATGCATGCACAAAGCACTTTTAAGATTTAATCCGCATTATTAAAACTTTTTCTATCACTTTCTTAAGTCTAGACAACCAAAAAAATAATCAATCAAGCCTTGGTTTGTAGTGGTTACCTATTTCCAAAGTGTGAATGCTCATACTGAAAATTTACTAGTCTGTACTTGTGAATCAGTTCTCCTAGCTCTAGCACATGCCTGAGTGTATACAAGAGTCATACAAAGGACATAAAGTTAAGTTGTGAATATTCTACATAGAATACATAAGCATATAATTGGCCTCTATTAGAGGCCTTACTGTTCTCATTTTTTGGAAATAGATGATACTTTCTATTAAGAAAGGTGGAGTCAAGCTTACTTCTGAGAGAAAGGTGGTCAATTGCTATGCTATCAATTCATGTGCAGCTGTGAAGTAGATGAAACAGTAATCACAGATTTTATTTGTCTTGCTGTTTTCCAGTTTTTGAGTGAAGCTATGATTTCAGTCCCCTCCTTTGATGTAATTCATTTGTCATTCATTACATTGATGGCACACCAGCTTCCTGTTTCTCATTCAATCCAGTTTGCATGTTTTCGTGTGTTGAAATTTATTGCGAGCATCTAGAGCAAAGATCAAACAGGTAGTCTATGGGTCACGTGAGGGCCACAGCACTTCAGAATAAGGTCTAAAAAAGATTAAATTTCAATTGGGAAATATTTAATCAAATAAATAAAAACAATACATAGATAATTTTAATATGTGGTTTTCTAAGTCAACATGTGGTCCATGGAGATCCTTACATAGTTTAATATTCCATTTCTATTTGAGTTTGACACCACTGATGTAAATTTTCCATAGTACCCTCCAAGTATTCTCTCTCTCTTTTGATGTCTTTATTTCTCAAGCCAATGTAGTAAAATTCATATATCAAATTTATTTTTATTGCCATTGTTATTGTGTGTGTACCTTTCCAGTTAGACTTCTTTCTGTTGCAATGACTACCACACACAATGTTATATACAAATCCTGAAATGTTTTCATAATCTCTGTCAAATATTGTGGGATAATAAATTTATCTTTAGATTGTTATTGTTGGGATTTTATGAGTTACTCTATATTGGGATAAATAATCTGCTAGTAGGATTCATACCATCATAATCAAAAAGGGATTTCCAAAATTCTTCTCTAAGTATCCCCATCTCCTTTTCAAAATGCTTGGTTTAGTTTTTTTTTCTTATCCTGCTTATTATTAATTATGATTAGCTATAACTTATAGAATATATGTAAAGTGAACATTTTCAGTGATCTCTGGCTTTTCAAGTTTTCCCTATTCATATTTCAATATTATTTTATGTAATTTAGGCTTAGGGTTGGAGTTATTTTTTTAATGATTTCCCCATACTACTTCATAATATATTGTGTAACTTGGAGCTCAAGATACCATTAACAAATTATGGATTCCTTGCCTATCAGATAAGATATCTTTCTATCTTTGTTACTCTATAGTGATGTAATTATGGCACATAATGATAGGATTCCTAACTACTGTCTATTTCATGCTCATTTGTGGTTCTTTCTCTCTACCAGGCTGCCACTACCACACTTTAGACAAATTGAACTACTCACTACATCCCACTCTACTTTTATACCTGCCCTTCTCCATAGTGTCCCCGATGCACAAAATAGACCCTTCCTCTCTAACAATTTGCCTGTGGAAATTTCTCCCTTCCTTCAAGGCCAGGTTCAGGTGCGACTGCCTCCATTATGCCTTTCCTTATCCTTACTGGATGGAAATGGTCTCTTTCTCATTAAACTTCTCATAGCAATTTAAATTTCTCCTTTGCTCTTGCTGTATCTTTGTTTTATTATCATTTGTGAATGTCTCAACCCCCGTAGACCCAGAAGATCTTTGAGAATGGGAAGTAATGATTTATTTTATGTTTCTAGCTCTATGGGCTAACACTCTCCCTTATATATTATACACATTTAAGAAATGTTTGTTGACCCAGTGCCAGGGATATAGTCACATAAGTCAGACAGATCATTTATCCAGCAATATAGTAATTTCATCATGTTTTGTGTAGCAAAGACCTAGATACAAATTAGATGTCCATCAATAGAGGAATGATTAAAGAAAGTATGATATACAAATGAAAAGAAAATTACTGACCATGTGAAATTATGAATATAAAGAATTCAGGGAGGCATTGAAAGATTTGTGAACTAGATAGAGTGCTATCAATAGAGCTAGGAAATATATACATTATACAATGACTGCAACATATACATATGTATATACATACATACATACATATACAGAGAGAGAGAGAGAGAGAGAGAGAGAGAGAGAGAGAAGGAAACAGAACATTTTGTAATTACAATAACTGTGCATAGTCTGAGGGAGCAGTGACAAAATATAACTCTGGCCATTCTTTACAGAAGTTGGAGACCAGGGGTGTGGTCCTCTCTCTCTCTCTCTCTCTCTCTCTCTCTCTCTCTCTCTCTATATATATATATATATATATATATATATATATATATATATATAGATAGATAGATAGATAGATGTATACACACACACACACACACACACATACCCTGCTGAACTCAAATGCTATATTGATTAGTTTTGCTGAACTGCATTTCTTCAATTTCTCTTAAAAACTGTATCACAAAGGATGGTTTATTGAGTAGGAAGATACACATGGAAATAAATGTTGCGGAAAAATAAAAAATTATTTAAAATCTAAAACAAGGTAATATGAATTGAATTAATTTGATATAGATAGATGTTCTCTTCTTCAGTAGCCCTTTTGTAATCAAAGATGATATCAATGCCCTGATGTGACCATTCTAGGAGTTTAGTCAGCAGCGATCAGGTCAAGATTATCAGTTTGATATCTGTACCAGCATTTATCTTCTCCTAGAAAAATATAACTGGCACTCCTAACATCAGCCAGCAGTCTCACAAACTATTTGGTCACTATGGCCAAGCCATGACACTGACAAGACTCAATAAAATGTGGCTTTCTGACCATGGGGCCTTCCCTTCAATATCACTCAAAGGAGCCACAAATTTAGGTGTAATTATGTCAGCTCTTCCGCTTTCTTCCATTTCTTCTGGATTTAGCAGAAGCATAATAAATAAAGAACTTCTGTGTTCACCTGTCTGTTGTCAATTAATGATGCCTCATTAAGCAAATCACTTGGAACGCTGATGAGGTTTTATCTAACATAGAGGCCAGGTCAATCAATTGTCCTCAGACCTGTGGGTCTTCAGTGGACAGTGAAAGGTTAGCTCAGTTCTTAGAGGCCTCTATCATGTCAGCAAAAATTAGCAAGAAGTTGGCTAAGTTGTCAATAGAGCACAGAGACAATTAGTTAATGATTAGAAAGACAGCATTTGGGGAATTGATAAGAGAATGAGTCATCTTGGATAAATTTGCATATTTTAAAAATAAATTTATTTATTTATTTTTGGATAAATGGTATTTTTTTCCAATTACATGGGAGGATAATTTTAAACATTCATTTTTATAAGATTTTGAGTTTCAAATTTTTTCTCCCTCTCTCCCATCCCTCATCCCCAAGATGGCAAGTAATCTGTTATAGGTTATACATGCGTAATAACATAAAAATATTTCCACATTAGTCATGTTATGCAAGAAGAAACAGAACAAAAGGGAAAAGTCACATGTGCATGCATACACACACACACACACATACGCACACACGCACACACGTGCGCACACACACACACACACACTGAAAATAGTATGCTTCAATCTGCATTCGGACATAGTTCTTTCTCTGGATGTGTATAGCACTTTCCATCATGAGCTTTTTGGAATTGTGCTGAGAAGAGCTAAGTCAATCATAGTTGATCGTCACACAATGTTCCTTATAGTGTACAATGTTCCCCTGGTGATGCTCACTTCACCCAGCATCAGTTGATGTAAGTCCGGGTTTTTAATAAATCCACTGGCTCATCCTTTCTTATATCACAATTATGTTCTGTTACATTCATACACCGCAACTTGTTCAGCCATTCCCCAACTGATGGGCATTCCCTCAATTTCCAATTCTTTGCCACCACAAAAAAACCGCTATAAATATTTGTATACATGTAGATTTGCATGTATTTTTTTAGATCAATATCCTAGGCTATTTTTTAAGTACACTAGAGAGAAAAATAAGATGAACATAAAATGAAATGACATGAAAACTAAGTGAAAGGAAGAGTCTTGCCAAATTAAAAATCAAAGTTCACATTTGAGGTGTGTGCAATTTACAGTGATGTTGGTCAAATAGGTGTAATTTTGAAACGGTATTACTGTCTCCAAGCTCATGACACAAATATCATTTTCTTATGGGAGATGCGACCCAAAATTGAATGAAAATGTCTTGAATGTTTCAAATAGAATTGAAAGTAGGAAGAAATAAAATATTTCAGGTTTGTTAGACCAGGTGTTTCATAATTTAATGTTACAACAAGAATGTTTATGTAAAGTATCAACTTACTGGGAGCATTGCAGATTCTAGTTTCCTTCTTCAAGTAATAGAAGCCTTCTTGACAGAATAGTGACAAGGCTATTGTGCATGTGACTACAAAAAAAATACATGTGTCCCAATTAACAGCAACTACTCAGCTTGAGTTTAGACTGCCTAATTTTGAGGCAATAGTGACAGGCAAGAGAATAAAGTAAGCTTATTTTATTGGCTAGTAATATTGGTCCTAGAATCAAGATGACCCAGCTTCAAATTATGCTTCTAACACCCCTGTTTTGCATGACCATGGTTCATGCTCACAAGATCTCTAAAACTTACTAAGTGATAGATGGCTGGCTTATTTACTTCACCCCACTTTAAACTCGCAAATCCTTTACACATTAAGAGGTAATATAGAGTAGAGAAATTCTCACTGGCCTTGAAATAAACACAGCTTGCTTTATATCTCAGCTTAATAATTGTTAGTTCTACCATCTTAGACAAATAGGTAATTTAACCTCTCTGAGCCTCAGTTTCCTCATGTGTAAATAATGATGGCTTGTACTCTCTTGCAATACTTATAGGACTTAAACTAAGTTATGAAACCATAAGGCAATATACATATGTACATATATATTTATATGTGTGTGTCTATCTACCCTACATGAACTATCTGAGATTACTTCATATTCTTGTAAGAAAAGCCTTTTGTAAGCTGTAAAGTGTTATATACATGCAAATTATTGTTTATTTAAAATTCTACTATATTTTAACCTAAAACATTACTATCATTCTTATAATTACAGCGATATTTTGGGGTTTTTTCTGGTAGTGTTGAAATCATTTGAACCTGCTGTCATAATTTAAATCCTAGAATTGATGAACAAAACCAAACCAAAAAACTTACTAAATCTGAATATTGTGATGTGCCTGTAACCAAGGAGTTTCAGGTGTTAGAAAATGATCGAATTTGCATATCACCGAAGTAATTTCTACTTTGGACAAAATAGATAAAATGAACTTCCATATACCCCTCAAGAAATATATGTGGGGCCACTTTGGTGGGCACAGTTAAAAGAATCCTGGATATAAGAGTCAGAGAAATTTGGTTCAAATCTTGACTCCTCTCTATTACCTGCAGGACATTTCATGAAGTTAAGATGGATATCAGTTTCATCATCTATAAGATGAGTTCATTGTATCATACAACTTCTATGTTGCTTTTTAGCTCTAAAGCAGACTTACATGACAAATTATTCAGATTTTCCCAAATATCTGTATTGGTTAGGTAGGATTCTTAAGCCCTAAAATTCAATAGACTTATCCAACAGAATTTCAGAGCATATTAGAATTACCTAGACTTCTCTACTTGACTTTTAAAGGCCTTCAGAGTCTAGGTCTCCAATGTAAAATACAAGTGATTCTGGTGGTGGGGCGATGGTAGTTATCTAAAGGGAATGATGGTGTTCATATTCACTGACCAATATATTTTTTAAAGCATGTATTGAAGTTGGAAGAAAAGGCAAGTGATAGGTGAATACAAAAGGCTAGAACAATAATTTGAGAAAAAATCAGGGATGCTAGAGTTCAAAATGCTTAGAGTGATTTTTTGTGTACTTATTTAGTTTTGGTAAGGGGAAAATCAGAGAAAGGAAAGGATGGATGGATCCTGTGGATGAAATAATAACATAAGACAATAGAGAGAAGACATATCTATTCGATTCTTATTTTGTTTCAATTTTTACTACCAAATTACCTTCGGAATTATAAGTTTGGAACAAAAGTGGTTATTTGGGGAGAATAAACCCCAAAATTATTAAGTAAAAATTAAGAAAGCACTAGGTTATCTCAATGAGATAAAAGAGATAAAAGGCCCATAACAGAATATATCCCAAGAAAAATCAAAGTCATGTCCTTAGTCAATGTTTGTCAATGACCTTTGAAAATTATAGAGAATGGCAAAGATTCCACAGTACTGTTGGTACTCACAGATTAAATTACTTTTCAATATTTTACCAATTATACCATTACAATATAGCTCATGTGTGTCCCCTTCACTCCACTCACATAGTCAGTACCCTTGCTCAGGTAACTCTAACCTCTCTCTTGAACTATAATAATAGTCTTGTAATTGATGTCTCCACTGCCACTCTCTTTTATTGACACACCATCTTCCATATATTTGCCAAAATAATATTCTTATAGCATGGCACTGATCGTCTCCTGTTCAAGAAACCCCAACGTCTTCTTTCTACCTGCAAGATAAATTCAGACTTGTTGATTTGAGTTTTAAAGACCTTCAGAGTCTGGCTCCAGCCTACCTTTCTAGGATCCATTCGCATTACCACCCTTTACATACATTACATTCTATTCAAATTGTTCCACTTGCTTTTTAGTGAATATAACATTCCATCACCCATCTCCATACCTTTGGACAGACTACCCCTTACGTCTGTAACGCATTCCTTCCTAAGCTGTCTCATAGAATCTATAATTTCCTTCAAAGTACAGCTCAAGTAATACATTCTACAATAAATGTTTCCTGATCTCCCAAGTTTTGGGTCCCTCCCCACCAAAGAAATTATTTTGAATTTATTATGTATTGAATTTTCTATATAGGTTTCCCTTACCCTAAAATGTAATCACCTTGAGGGGAGAGACTTTTTTTGCCTTAGTCTCATCAGAGACTGGGACAGTATGTTGTGTATTATAAGCACTTAATGCATATTTGTTTAATTTAATGCATCTTAAACTTTTTAGAGTGACGGAGACAAAGAAAAAGGACTCATGATACAGTGGAAAAATAGCTTCAAATCTTGTCTTATTTGCAGGGTAATCATGGACCAGATCATTGATTTCTCTGAAGCTTAGTTTCCTCATGAATAGGCATAAAATTGCTACATTATAATGTTCTGAGGAATTAATGAGGTAATACATGCACTTTGTAAAACTTTAAGAATGTTTCTGTTATTAAGGTATATTTTTTCAAACTGCAGGACAGTGAAATTGACTTTTATGCAGGACAAAATTCTAAATCATATTATCAATGGGACAAATTATGTGCACTTAAGAAAATGGTGATCATTAAAAGTTAACGTTAATTTCATAAAGACTAGGGAAGACTTACATGAACTGAACCAAAGTGAAGTAAGAAGAACCAATCTGCCCAATGACTACAACAATGTAAAAAGGAAGCACAGCTACAAAACAGTTAAAATTTAACCCTTAGAAATTACACTGACCCACCGGGCCCCAAATAAATAGTGTAAGAAGTCACCCTCCCACCCATATATATTTTTATATAAAATAGTGACTAAGGGATTAATGTCAATCTAGAAAAATCCCCTTAGTGGCATCTATAGGACTCTATCCTTGGCCATGTTACATTCAATAGTTTTATAAATTATTTGGATGAAGGTATAGATGGTATGCTTATTAAAACTGGATATGCTATCTTGGGAAAAATAGATAGCCTGTTACATGATAGAACAGGGATCCAAAATACTAGACGAAAAAATAACTGTGAAGTCTTATACTTGGGTTCAGAAAAAAAGCAGCATATGTATAAATAAAGAGTATTTCTGGTAAACCAAAGCAAACAAACATCCATGCAAATAGATTTGAGGATTTTAGTGGACAGTAAGCTCCAGGTGAGTTAACAGAATGTCAAGGAAGCCAAAAAGTTAATGTGATTTTAGATAGGTAGTATTAGTAAAAAAAACCACAGTGTCCGTAAGTAAGGAAGTGAAAATTTCACTGTACTCTTCCCTTTTCAGACCACATGCATGGTATGGCATTTAATTCCAGATACCTTATTTAAGAGATGACATTGGCAAAGTAGAAAAGGTACAGAGGAAGGCAACCAAAAACGTAAAAAGACTAGAAATCATAAGAAAAAATGATCTAACAAAGCGGAGATTGAATTAGATATCATCTGAAGAAAAGAAGACTTGGGGGAGGAGGAGCATGCAAGGTGGCTGCCTGTATTTGAATGGATATCTTGTTAAAGATGAATTAGTGTTTTTCTTGGCACCATAAGGCAGAAAAAAGGGCAAAGCATGTGAATTGAAGAGAATTAGATTTAAGCTCCCTATTAAGGGAAAATGCTAACAATTAGAGATGTTTAAAAGTGGCACAGGCTGTCTCAGGAGGCACAGGCTTTCCTCATTATTGGGGGTCTTCTTATGGAAGATAGATAACCATTTGTTCACATTGCTGCAGACAAGATAGTTACCCACATATAGATTAGACTAAATGATATTTAAAGTCTCTTCAACTTCTGAATTTCTATAATTCTATGATTTAACCATATACTTTAGCAATATAGATAACCTAAAATTTAATGATTTGTAGCTTGTTTAGACTTTTCTACACCAATGGCATCACACTCAAAAAGAACAAGGGGCCACTAAACTATGCACAAGGATAGTTATCTGCCACACATTGACTTAAAAAACATATCAACATTATCTATGTTCTATTGTGTATAATTTTTTAATTTCCCAATTACATTTTAATTTGTTTTGTGCCCCACTCAGGAGTATCATGGGCCACAATGTAGTTTTGACACCTCTGAGCTACACAAAAACAAAATGACAGGGCAATTCAGTCTATTCCTGAAATTAGGCAATTGAATAAAAGCTCAAATCTGCTCAACCTGAAGGTTTGTGTCATGTAACTATAATGTCACTTAGGTTTTACAGTTGTAATCTGCCATGATTTCTAACTCCCTGTTATCAACAAGTCCATACTGTTAGAGTTCTATGAGAAAGTATTGACAAATTTAAAAGTTTCAGGGGCTCATTTCCTGGGCAGAAGTGTACAATTCACTACCTGGATCCACCATCTATAGGATTTCGTATAAGACTTTGGTGCCAATCAAAGGGTTGGATAGAAAATTTCATACTAAATATAAACAATTTCTTCCCTTGAAGGATTGTTTGGTTTCTTGGGTGAGAACAAGATTGCATTAAAGTCAAAATACATAGAGTAATATTTTTTAAATAAATTGACTAAATACTATGTCAAGAAATTGATCCATATCTAATTTCAGTGCCTTTCGGGGAATGAACTGTAAGTGAACTTCAGCTGTCTTAATCAGAATTTTACCAAGAGAAAAATACATGTTAGAAATTTCATAATCTAATTATAGCATAATGGTAGCTGATTTATACCAGTTCAGAGATTTTATTTCCCACCCCCTCTTCTTGAGTTCAGACAAGTTTTTGATACTCAGAAGTGGGCTTAGAAATATTTTCACATGTTTTCTTTTATAGTGTTGGGCATTGCCAGGATTTATTTTTGGCTTCTTTAGGTTTCTCAGTTTCTTTGAAGGAAGACTACCATGGGCTCAGGGGCTCACAGTTGAATTGTCCACCATTATTAACACCCCCTTAATAAGAGGCATCGACTTCACTGGGTAACAAGAGAATTCCTTGGCTTCCAAGAAGAGTCTTAAGAAGATGTAGCCTATATATGTGATACTGCAGGTTATCTTCTGACCCACTTGCCTTCCTATTGATGTGTAGATACTCAGCTTTGTATGGCAGCTGCTTTGACACACAAGCATCCAATTATGTTCAATCTCGCTACAGGGGCCAGCACCTTTGCTTTTGCTCCCTGGGCTTGGATTCCCTATTTTTCAAAGAGAAAATGTTAAAAAGGAAAAGAGAAGTTTTGCAGATGGGTGACTCCTTCCTCCCTTCTCCCCGTCAAACTAGAGTAAATTAAGTTCTCACCAGGATGACCTTGAGTGATAAAGACAATATGGCCAGATCAAAAGTTTTCTACTTCAAAAATAAGGAGGTACACTGTGCTTTGTTTAAACTGATCAATGAAGAAAAAACAAAACACTAGGATAAAAAATTAGTGTCATTTAGGAAAAGCAATTAATTGACAAGATGGATTTTTAAAAATCATTTTTCAAATGACAATATTGATATTGTGTAGTCATTGGCCAAAGTAGTATCCCTAAAATTGTTAATGAATTGTGTTTAGATAATTCTTAACAAATACTGAAACATGTTCCTCTCAAAAGTACCTTCTCCTTGAAACAATTAATTTGTCAATTGTTAACCCTAGAGAAGACTTGCACCCCTTACCTTTGATAATATGGCATTAATATGGACCTTAATATCAGAACTGATTTTTTTCTGCTTCTTAGTAACTTTATTTATATTGCTATGGCTGTTTTTGTATGTCGTTCTCAGAGTCCTGAAGTCTATACTCTGCATTATATAACTTTCCCCCATGTTTCCCTGAAGTCTTCATATTTGTTGTATCATACATTGCAATGGAGGCAGTGTGGTTTAGTGTACAGGGAGTTGGCCTTGAAGCCAGGAAGAACTGGGTTAATCATTAAGTAAATATTGTGCTTCGAACTTTTTTGTTGCTACAAATAATATAGCTATGAACAATTTAGAACATATAAGTCTTATTCTCAGGAACTTCTATAGTTCACAGTTAGTGTAATCTCTGTATCCCAGGATATTTTTTTAAAAATAATAACTTTTCTCACATAATTCGACATTGTTTTCTAGATTGGTTGAATGTATTCTCAGAACTACTAGCAGTAAATTAGCATTCCCATCTTTCCAAAGCCCCACAATGAACTTCCTCATCTTTGCTATTTTGAAGGGTATAAGGTAATATATTAGGGTTGATTTGATTTGTAGTTTTCTAATTATTAGCACTTTCAAACACATTGGGATAGTTTATATTTCTAAATTTGAAAACTATTCTTATCATTTTATGATTGATTTGGGATATTAAGCTTTTATGAGAGACAATAAATGCAAAATTCCTGGTAATCCATATCATTTCTTCTGATTCCAGCTACGTCAATTTTGTTTGTGAAAAAGCTTTTTAACTACACATAATTGAAATTATTTAATCTATTCTGATTTTTTTTTTCTTGGTGTCTTATTTTCCCATTTGACTCCACTGAATATATCAGTTTTGGAATTATTTAATTGATTTTTAAAATCAAATAATGAAACAATGAGCTTTTTATTAATAATTTGACTGATAGGGAAGTACTCGAGGCACAGCAGCTTCCGGCGTCCTGTATATGGCTGCCGCCACCTGGGGCTCGCGCCGCCCAGAATAGCCAGGGAGCCATGGAGCTGCTCACCGCGCCGCTGAGGGTGCGCGCCCGCCTCACCGACCGCTACTGGCGGCTCCAGGACGTTCTGAAGTACGCCCGGCACTTTGGGGAAGGAAGAATCGGTGTTACAGTTTGGCTGTCAGGGCTGTGCATAGAGCCTTCGTGAAATGTACCAATGCCAGGAGACTGAGGAAGAGGAACATGAGAACACTTTGGAATAATCGAATTACAGCTGCTTCCCAAGACATGGCCTGAAGTATCCATCATTTATTAGCAATTTGATCAAGAGTCAGGTAGAGCTCAACAGGAAAGTCCTTGCTGACCTGACTATTTATGAACTCAAGACTTTTAAGTCTTTGGCTGCTTTGGCCAAGAGGAGGAGAGAAGAAGGCCTCGTAGCCGCTCTGGGGGACGAGAAGGAGCCGGCGGGGATCTTTTCCCAGGTGGTGCATTATCAATGAAGGCGATGGAGCCGTAGCTACCACTGCCACCGCTGTGGCGCTTTGCCCAAAGAAGGACTGGGGGTAACTCTCAGCTACACCAATAACAAAGATGGGCAGTAGTGTAAGAACTTCCCCAGGCTGTTCACCTTCTTTGGTAATCATGTCTTTTCACATTTCAGGAGCGCGGCAAGAGGAGAGGTAGCTGGGCTTTTACCAGGTGGGAGGCTGGGGGAGCCCTTTTCACACTGGAAACCCTAAAGGATTCATTCAGCATATGTTCTTTTAAACCAGGGGCAGACTTTAAAATGTATTCAGAAAGAGATTGTAAAATAAAGCTTTTATAACCAAAATAATAATAATAAGAAGAAGAATTTGACTGATAAAAATTCAAATCAAGTTTGAAAAACAATTTGATTTAGTAAATTTAAACCAATTTGGATATAGACACAAACTGCTCATACATATATTATACAATACATATATTTATCTCTCTATAATTTTCTATATATCACATATATATCACATTTATATACACATGCATTATGTATATTATATACATATATAGGTTTTTTTTTTCAAAAAAGTACAGTACAAAAACGTTTCCAATTTTGATTCCCATTTAATATCATTCCAGGTATACTTTAAAGAAACTAGAATTTCTATGTTCTGTTTAAGAAAACTCTTAATATTCATGTATGTGAATGCATCTTTGCCTGTTTCAAGCTATTCTGAGTCTTCCAAAAGGGTATAGAAAAGTTCAAGAATGCTGAAGGGAAGATTTAATAGTTCTCTACAGGTTCTGGTTACCATATCAAAAATAACCTCTGATTTAGAACTATAAGTTCAGGTGTGATTATAAATTATATAGTAAATCATGGTGGGAAAGGGGAATGAATAACTATCTGAGGGCTTGAAAGACACTTACTCTGTTCTTGTGAGCTTTAAATCATTCGATTTTGCTTCCTTCATTCTTCCAGGAAATTTGGGCCAAAATTATGGTATCTTACTAAAGACTTTACAAAAAGTCCATGTGTAAATGGTCTGGTCAGCTTGAGCTCCTAAAGCTATGTACATCTTTCTGAGCTAATATACAATTACTTTCTTTGAAGATTCCCTCTACTGCTGAGCTACATCTGCATAATGCTTACAGTAATATGTGGTTACAAGTTGGGTACTTAGGATGGCAGGAGGGGATGCCTTCACCTTTTTATATGGTTAGCCTCTTATTTCATTGATATCTCTATAGAGACTGAGTCAATGTTCCACTAAATACCTAACAATACAAGTTAGAAGAAGGGCAATCTGTCACATTCTACTAACTTTCTAAAGTAATTTCTTTTTTTCTGTAGAAACTGTTTTGTTTTTGTCTTTCTATCCCAATGCCTGGCACTATGTCAGGCACAGAGGAGATTCTTGATAAGTGCTTAATGAATTGAATTATATTCTTAGCTACTAGCTTTCAAGGGTGCATCAATACATCCACCTCTTAGGCCTTTGAAGAGAGAAAAGGCCAGCTATAGTCTCTCACTGCTGAATAAACCATTAGAGACCTTCTTTAATCTTGAAGGTTGGAGTGTTGGGTTTATCATCTCATAAATTTTGATACCACCCCTAGGAAGGGCAGGTATTATTATCCCCACTTTGGAGATAAGCAACTGTTGCACAGAAAGTGTTAAATGACCCTCCTAAAAAGTCTCACTGTGAATCATTGGCAGGTTTCCTGACTCTTTGTCCAGTTATCTATCCATTAAAATGCACTGCGTTTTTCTTAATATTGATTCTTTGTCTCTTTTCTCCCTCCCTCACCCCCATTAAAAAAATGCTTTATCTTCCTGAAAGGCCACAATTTATGTTTCTGAGGAGAAGGGCATGCTGTTTTGACTTTGCCAATGGCCTGGCAGAAATGCTCTCTTCTTTTTTCCAAGACTAATAATATCACATTCCTGACCTACTAGCTGACTGAACTTGTTAAATCTCTGTAATGGATGATTTGGGGTGGGGGTGGGAGTAGTTCAGGAAGATCTGCTTTCAATTTAAAGGTATGGGATTGATTCTCTAATCTAGAAGTATTCCTGTGCCTTGAGAAATATGACAAAAGTTGAGAGGCATTGCAAAGATTCATTCTTATTCCTTTTTTGGAACTTTAATGCAAAAACCTATTCAAAAGCATTTGTATTTACCCAAGATAAGCTTGGTGGAAGTGGTTGAGGGAGTTGATCCTCTAATTAGGAAAAAATATATCTATACACGCACACATAAATATATATATATATCACATATATAGACACATATACATCTATACATGTATATATATGTATATGTATATGTATATATATATATGTATACACACACATATACATACATACTGACACTCATATATACGATGTTATTGAAGTAGGCAGGGCATAGCTAGAAACAGAAACACCAGGAGATAAAACCCTGATAAAATTCCTTTCAGCTCTAAAACTTTGTGATTCTATGAAAACATCCCTGTATCTATTTCTTAATTTACATCAAACATCTAATCCTAGGCCTAGCCTTAAAGCTAACTGAGGGCTAGAGCCCTGTTATTATTTATTTTTATATTTCCCTTGGCACTTAGCAAAGAGTTCTCTACTAACAGGGGCTAATTAACAAAAGTTGGTCAAATTTAATCAAATTGAAACCATTGTCAGGTTTCTGTAGGATTCACCTCACAAGCCAGCCCACTAAGGGTGCATTCCTTCTCTCTTCCTCCCTCTTTCCCCTCTCTCTATCTCCTCTTTTTCACTTTCCTGCTAACTATAATTGGGGAATGAAAAAAAGTTAAGAAGTAGTTGTGTTGGCCTCTGAGAGAAAGAAGCAGGGTGAACCCTGAGCAAAACTCTCACCTTTCTTTTCTGTTCTAACTTCCATTCTTTTCTACCTCTCATAGCTGTTTCTTACTCCCTAGAGCTGTCCGATGTTCATTATTGTGTTACCTACACAAACTTGCTTTTCATCTAAGTGAAATGGGTTAAGTGAAGTAGGTAAAAAGAAAAAAAGCTATAGTAGAAAGACCACAGGAGTAGGAGCCAAAAGACTTGGACCTGAGTCCCAGTTCAGGCATGAATTGTGATTGCTGACCTCATGTGAGCTAATCATAGATAAAATGCTTTTGAAAGTTTAAACTAATTATGTAAATGTGAACTACTGTGATAGACTTGAAGCAGGAAAAACTTTAAGGAGACAGCCTAAGGGTCTCAGCTTCTGGTAGGCAGAGAAAAGAAACTGAGCCAATGCCAGTGTTATGTTTCTGCAGAAACCCTAGGAGACCAACTTGAAAGCAAATCCCATCTTCTGTGAGCTTCAACAGGGACTGAGGATCCCTAGACTTCTGAGAAGGCCATTGCAAAGAACTTGGCCTAAAATAAGTAAGATATAAGGTTGTTCATAGGACCTGCTTCTGAATTTGGGAACCACAATAAGTGACTGAACAAGCTAAATAACAAGGCTAGCCCTGACTAGAATCGGTGGAAACCTCGAAAGACAAATGGATTTGCAACATGGCTAATATGGAAATACGCTATGCATGATTTCACATGTATAATCAATATCAAATTGCTTGTCTTCTCAAGGAGGGGAGAAGAAAGGAAGGAAGAGAGGGAAGGAGAAAATTCAGAACTCAAAATTTACTTTAAAAATGCTAAAAATGTTTTACATGCAACTGGGCATTACTATTGAAATAAAAATATATTTTAAAAAATATATGGAAGTCTCAAATTACAGCAGTGTGAAGGGCTTGGTATCAATGTTATCTCAAGCTTTAGGCCCAAAGCCAGCAGTGAGACCCCAGAGCAGAAGTGAGAAAGAAGGCAGCACTTGGCTCCAAATACTCTCCTGCCCAGAAATTATAGTCCAGCTGTTTCTAGACTGTATTTGAGACAGGAACTAGCCCCAGTACAATATCTTCCCCCTCTAGGATCAGGAATGAGTAGAACCTGGCCCTAGTACAAAGTCATAATCCAAAATTAAAGTGACAGGTGTGAGCAAGCAAACATGAAAAAAAAATCTTTATAAAATGAAAAGAATATTATGTTAAAAAAATCACAAGATTCCTTCCTAAAGGAAGGAAATCATTCTAAAATAATCACAAGTAAAGCTATAGTGGGGAAACAAATGGGTTGGTTACAAGAATGGATGGTATATAAATGAAGGAACCATTGTCCCTTCAAAAACTCCACTGTCTTCAAGAGTTAAAGACTGAGCAAATACAGACAAACAGGCCCCATACAAGGTTTTCTTCTATTTTGTTTGATTTAAGATGTAAAGATATGAAGAGAAAAAAGATATACAGTAGGGAAGAAAAAACAAAGAGAGAGGAAATTTATTTCTCAATGAGGCTACATTAGAACATAGGTAAGAGTTAGAGAGCAGTCATCTTTTGAACTAGAAGGAAGTTTAATACAATTTTAATTTATTAATTTGTTAATTAATAGCGAAATAGTTGGAGGACATGAAGAGGGAAGGGGAGCTTAAGAAAACGGGTAAAATTCACAATAGTATTAGAAGCAAAACAAATTTCAACTATGGCAGATAGATTATAGATGTGGGAAGGACTAAAAGGAAAATATAAAATCCAGCAACTTTGGTCCGGGCTGGCTGGGTAAAGAGAGGATGGACAAAGGAATAGTAGATCAATTTAATTATAAAGAACTACCATGTTTCCCCATGTATAAGATGCACCTTAATTTTGGCGACCGAAATTTGAAAAAAAATGTATTACATAAAGTTATTGAACTCAAGTTTTATTCATCTGCTCATACCTTTCAGGCATCTTTTGGGCAAGTCTGGTGTGTGTACGCATGCTTAGTCCATTCCATTTCATGAGCCTGAAGCACCAATTGTGTCCTCCTTTGAAACCAGTTAGCTTCTTTTTCATCAGCAATTCTTCTTGCCTCATGCTGAACCATCTTTGTGGACACAGGAATTCCAATTGCCCTTTGCTCTTCAATCCATATCTTCAATTCCCTCTCTAAATCAGACCATTTTGCTGACTTGCCTCTCATGGCCTTCTTCTGCCATGGCATTTTCAGTAGGGTTTCTTCTTCCCGTAGCCAGTCTCAGACTGTTTTCTCAATTGGAGGAGGACCAAACTTAGGTTCAGCAGCAGGGTTTCCATTCACTTTTGCAAACTGGATCACTTTTAACTTGAATTCAGCACTGTATGAAAATCTTTTCTGAGCCATTTCTGGGCAGAACATGGCAAAAGGTAACCTAATATACTGGTAACAAATGAGAAACAATGAGCACAAAGACAACAAGAGCAAAAAAGTGGGAAATGCAAGTAAAAAAACTACAACAATGAGCATAAAAACAAGTGTGAAAAAGCGGGAAATAAAAGTAAAAAAATCTACAACCACTGTACAAGATGCACCCAGTTTTTAGACCCCAAATTTTTCAAAAAAGGGTGGGTCTTATACATGGGGAAATATGGTAGTTTTAGTGCTGCTTACTTTCACAGAAGAAAAAACAAATTCAGAAGAGTTCAAGAATAGAACAACTTTTTTGTTACTATGTATGTATACAGATGTATACTATGTTTGTATGCATATGTACAGACGGTTCTCAATTTATGTAATTGCTCATTATATACATTCTAGTTTCCACAAAAAAATTTCTGAAAAATCCACATTCCAAAACAATACCGATGTTAACTTTACTGTATGATACTGTGCTTATTATGACACTGTATGATACTCTCCATGCCTGCTCCTGCCCCTCAGCTTGGCCCTCTGTGACTCCCACCACCATCACCACCAAAAAAAAATATTCAAATAAAAAAATAAACAAATTAAAAACCAGAAAAAAGGGAGAGACTACCACCATTGCAGTCAGCTGATCTTCGGTTTGGCTTGAGACATCTGGCACCTTTACTTGGCTTCATATACTGATTTGTCAGGCCCACTCCTGTCTGTCTTCTGTCTATCTGTCCCTGTTCCCATATGTATCCTGTTGTCTCCTATGTGTGTCCATGCTCAACTCCAACATGTCTGTCCCATTCCCTTCTTCCTCTTGATTCTGATGAGGCACCCACTTAGCTAGCCCAGTCCTTCCTCAGCATTGGCACTGGACCCCTAATACAGAGGGAGACAGACTTTAATACATTCAAAACAATTAATAAAACAAGGACAATTAATTAAAAGGAAACAACATAACATTAGGTAATCTGATTTCTAATTGGAGGAAAAATTAAGGACTTTACAACTTGGGTAGAGTGGGGTGTGAGAACAAACAAGTGCCAATTCTCTGAATTCAGAAAAGCCAGTGTCCCGCTACTCTCCAAGTATCTGTAAACAATCAAAGGAATGTGGAAACAATAGCTGATTGATCAGTATGGGACCAGTTTTAAGATAAGATATATTTATTGTTGAGATATACAATTGTGAGACAAGTCCTTTCAACAATCTTTAGATCTGACTGGGGTTCTGGTTACCATAAACCAGGTCCTTATTTTAGGGTCTCTAATCAGCAGATAGAGGTAGTCCAGTTTCCAAGCTATGCAGGGCTAGGTTCAAACAATGAAATGAGGATTTTTACCCCCACAATTAAATAAAGTTTTCTCACAAAATAGAAATTGGACTAGAACTATAATTGAATAGAAAGGAAACTGAATGGAGTCAGTATGGTTAATTCAATTCCCACAATTAACCAAGTCACAGAATGTCACAGAATCACAGAATGGAGTTAGTATGGTTAATTCAATTCCCACAATTAACCAAGTGCTGCCCTGATCCCCTAAATTTCCTCAATTTCCTAAATATATATATGTATTTAAATATATAGATAGATTAGATAGATATAGATATAGATAGATAATCAATAAAGAAAAGTCACTTCAGGAAGAAATTGGCTCAAATGATTTCCAAAGTCCTTTACAGCTCTAACATCTCACAAGAAGCTTGAGCACATTAATCTAGCAGTTTATTACTGAAGATAGGAATTAAGGGGCCCTCTCTGTAGAGGTGATAGTTGTAATGGTGATGGATGGGCTAACCAAGTGATATAATGTAGCCAGGGAAGAGAGCCAAAGACAGAACACTGGGGAGCACACACATCCACTTGGTGGGTTGAAGACAGAAGGGTAACCAGCATAGTTGACTGAGGAGTGGACAGAAAGGTGAGCAAAGAACCAGGGAATACAATGTCTGAACAGTCAAGGAAAGACAAAGACTAGAGAGATGGTGGGGGCAGAAGAGAGGATATAACTAAAGCAAAATGTCAAATACTTTAAGGAAGTCAAAGAGGATAAGGAATGAAAAAAAAATTGAAAAGCCTTCTTGATTCTCGACACTACGTGGAAGGAATACAAAACGATCTATGCAATTGAAAGTCTGAGTGATGAAGAAGCAATGAGTTGGAGAAGCTCAACCAGATATCCTTAAGTGTTCTTCAGAAAGTAAGAGGAGAGAATATTTGTTCAGAATAAAGGGGCTAGGGGTTTGAGAAGACTGGCAGAAGTTTCAAGCAGTTGCTGTGAGAAATGTGACAGGGAGTCAATACGAAAAGAATAAAGGCATTCTAGTATAGAGAGATTGGGGACTGGAGTCAGGAAGACTGAGTTCAAATAAAGCCTCAGAAATTTACTAGCTATGTGACACTGGGAAAGTCTTTTAAACTCTGACTCAGCTTCCTGAACTCTAAAATGGGGATAATAACAGTACCTACATAACGGGATTGTTATAAGGATCAAATGAGATCACATTTGTAAAGGGCTTAGCACAGTTCCTGGCACATAAAAGGCAAGCTATAGATGCTTATTCCCTTTCCTCTTCCCATTTACTCCTTTGTCACTGAGTAGCAATGATGATCCAGTTAAAATTAACTTTTGTGCTGCCTTGTAGCCCTTTTATAATCAGCCTATGAAACTTCAAGACTTTTAATTTCTTCATTAGGTACTATTATTACCCAGAAAGAACATTGACATGTCAATCATTTGGTCATTGGTATTTGGTTAATGGTCATTAAAATGTGGTATTGAGTGGAAGGGGGTGGCGAGCCAAGATGGTGGAGTAGAAGCAGGGACTGATTGAGCTCTCCCCGCAAACCCATCAAAATACCTGTAAAAAATGACTCTAAACAAATTCTAGAGCAGCAGAAGCCACAAAATGACAGACTGAAACAGATTTCCAGCCAAGAAAATCTAGAAGGCCACCAGGAAAGGTCCATCATACCGAGCTCTGAGTGGAACACAGCCCAGCATGGGCTCTGTCAACACAGACTGGACTGGAGCAGGCCTCAGGGCAGTGAATCACTGGCAACTGCGGTAGTTTCCAGACTTCTCAACCCACAAACACCAAAGACAGCTTCGAAGGTCTGTGGGAAAGCTCTCACCTGGGTAGGAGGGGAGCATGGTCCAGCTGCATCCACAGCCCCAGGCCCAGGATGGTGGCAGCCACTTCCCAAGCTACAGCTGCTTCTGGGACTCTTGGCCTACAGATGGTGGGAGAACCAAGCGACTTATGTGGGTCGCAGTGCTGAGTGGTGGTCCTGAGGTGAAGGGGGGTGCTAGTGTGGCAGAACTGGTGGTGGTTATGGAGAGGGAACCCTTCTCGCAGTTCCAGAGCAGAAAAGTGCTTGTTGTTGCTCATGGAACAGAGCATAGGCCAGGAGAAGACTAAACACCTCTCTCTTGATCATATCACTTTGGAGGAAATAAGAATTTACAGGTCCCTAGAGATATCTCTGAAAACAGCTGCACAAAACCACTGAAAGTTGGGGCAGTACACTCTCCACTTAACAAAGAGCTCAAAAGTCAAATAATTGGCTGGGAAAATGAGCAAACAGAAGAAAAAGAATAAAACTATAGAATGTTACTTTCTTGGTGAAAAGATGTTTCCTTACACACTTACTAATGAGGAAGATCAAAGCATGTAGTCAGAAGAAGACAACCAGGTCAAGACTCCTACATCCAAAGCCTCCAAGAAAAATATGAAATGGTCTCAGGCCATGGAAGAGCTCAAAAAGGATTTGGAAAATCAAGTAAGAGAAGTGGAGAAAAAATTAGGAAGAGAAATGAGACTGATGCAAGAAAATCATGAAAAAGGAGTCAACAGCTTGCTAAAGGAGACCCAAAAAATGCTGAAGAAAATAACACATTTATTTTTTATTTTTTTTTTTTTAGGAACAAATTGTGAAGTGCTTTTATTTTTTTTATATAAATTTCTTTATTTATTTTTAGTTTACCACACACGGTTCTACATATTTTTGAGTTCCAGTTTTTCTCCCCTCCCTCCCCACTCCCTCCCCAAGACGGCATGGAGTCTCATATAACTGTCATGTATGACTTTGCATTGAATTAATTTATGCACTAGTCAAGTCGTGGAGAAGAATTTTGATCAATGGAATGAATCACAAGAAAGAAGAAACAGAACCCCCCCCAAAAAAACAAACCCAAAAACAAAAACAAAAGAGAAGCAAAAAAGGCCAGCATGTAGTGTGCCACAGTCTGTACTCAAACTTTGCAGTTCTTTGTCTCGATGAAGATAGCATTCTCCATCGTGAGTCCCCTGGAGTTGTCCTTGCCCCTTAGGTTGCTGAGAAAAGCGCAGTATGTCAGGGTTGGTCCTCACAGAATCCATATATCTGTGGCTGTGCACAACGTTCTCCTGGCTCTGCTCCGCTCACTCAGCATTATGTCGTGTAAGTTTTTCCAGGTTGTTATGAAGTCTGCATCATCCCCATTTCTTATGGCACAATAGTATTCCATCACCTTCATATACCACAGCTTGTTCAGCCATTCCCCAATTGATGGGCATCCCTTTGATTTCCAATTCTTGGCTACCACAAAGAGAGCTGCTAAAAAAAATAGACTAGCCCAAATGGTAAAATAGCTTCAAAAAGCCAATGAGGAGAAGAATGCCTTAAAAAGCAGAATTGAGCAAATAGAAAAGGAGGTCCAAAAGTTCAGTAAGAAAATAATTCCTTAAAAATTAGAATGGAGCAAATGAAACCTAATGACTTTATGAGAAATCAAGAAATTATAAAACAGAACCAAAAGAATGAAAAAATAGAAGACAACGTGAAATATCTCATTGGAAAAACAACTGACCTGGAAAATAGATCTAGGAGAGACAATTTTAAAATTATTGGACTACCTGAAAACCATGATTAAAAAAAAAAGCCTAGACCTCATATTTCAAGAAATTGTCAAGGAAAACTGCCCAGATATTCTAGAACCAGAGGGTAAAATAGAAATTGAAAGAATCCACCAATCACCTCATGAAAGAAATCCCAAAAGGAAAACTCCTAGGAATAGTCTATCCAAATTCCAGAGTTCCCAAGTCAAAGAGAAAATACTGCAAGCAGCCAGAAAGAAACAATTCAAGTATTGTGGAAACCCAATCAGGTTTACACAAAATTTAGCAGCATCTACACTAAGGGATCAGAGGGCTTAGAATATGATATTCCAGATATGATATACTCAAAGGAGATAGGATTAAAACCAAGAATCACCTACCCAGCAAAACTGAGTATAATATTTTATGGGAAAAATGGAATTTCAGTGAAATAGAGGACTTCCAAACATTCTTGTTGAAAACACCAGAGCTAAATAAAAAATTTTACTTTCAAATACAAGACTGAAGAGAAACATGAAAAGGTAAATGAGAAAGAGAAGTCATAAGGGACTTATTAAAGTTGAACTGTTTACATTCCTAAGTGGAAAGATGATATTTGCAATTCAAGAGACCTATCTCAGTATTAGGGTAGCTAGAGGATAGATAGATAGATAGATAGATAGATAGATAGATAGATAGATAGATAGATAGATATACATATATATATACATACATACATACGTGTGTGTATGTGTATACATATACATATATACACATATATGTGTATGTATATGCATATAATATATGTAATGTGCATGTACGTATGTGTGTGCATGTATATGTATGTATGTGTATATATGTGTGTATGTGTATATGTATATATGTTTATGTATGTATATGTGTATACATGTGTGTATATGTGTTTGTGTGTACATATGTAGAGAGAGGGCACAGGGTAAGCTGAATATGAAGGGATGATACCTAAAAAAAAAAGTAATTCTTGAGAGGAATGTACTGGGAAAAATAAAAAGGGAGTGTTAGAATGTAGTAAATCATCTCACGTAAAAGAGGCAAGAAAGAGGTTTTACAATGGAGGGAAAGAGGGTGGTGAGAGGGAATAAGTGAGTCTTACTGTCATTGGATTTGGCTTAAGGAGGCAATAACACAGCCACTCAATTGGGTTTGGAAATCTATCTTACCCTACAGGAAAGCAGGGGGGAAGGGGATAAGAGAGAGTAGATAATAGAAGGGATGGTAGATTGGAGGACGGGGCAATCAGAAGCAAACACTTTTGTGGAAGGACCGGTCAAAGGAGAGAATAGAAAAAATGGAGGGTGGGACAGGGTAGAGGGTAATATAGTTATTCTTTCACACCATGACTGTTATGGAAGTGTTTTGCATGACTACACATGTATAACCTATATGGAATTGCTTGCTTTCTCAATGAGGGTGGGTGGGGAGAGAGGAAGGAAGAAAATGTGGAACTCAAGGATTCAAAAATGAATGTTAAAAATTGTTTTTAGGGACAGCTAGGTGGCACAGTGAGTAGAGCACAAACCCTGGAGTCACAAGGACCTGAATTCAAATCTGACTTCAGACACTTGACACGCTTACTAGCTATGTGACCTTGGGCAAGTCACTTAACCCCTATTGCCCTGCCTTCCTCCCTCCAAAAAAAAATTTTTAAAAAATTGTTTTTACATGCAACTGGGAAATAAGATATACAGGCAATGGGGTATAGAAATCTATCTTTCCCTAAAGGAAAATAGAAGGGAAGGGGATAAGAGAATGGGGTAGGGGGTAATAGAAGAGAGGGAAGATTGGAGGGAAGGGTAATCAAAATACATGCTGTCATAGGATGTGAGGAAGGTAGGGATGGGGAGAAAATTCGGAAGGCATAATCTTGTGAAAGTGAATGTTGGAAACTGAAAATAAATAAATTTATATAAAAAATGTCATACTAGAACCTTATAATTATAAGTCCCTGGAGAGGGAATAAAGTACAGTAAATTTTCAAGGTGTCACATCTTACCTGGTGTATAATCTAAGATAAATAGCAACCACTCTTTTCCATAGCCTATGTCTATAGAATTAAGTAGACAGGTTTGTCTATCTCTTAGTTTATCTGCTTAGTTTAATCATGTCTGTTCATGTCTAGACCTACAAGTCAGTGAAAGAGGTGGCCACCTCAACATTGTAATTTAAAGTACCCTTCAAATCCTCTCTTCTCACAAATTATCTTGACCACTGACTGAGAAAAGCATCATCCTGTTGTTCCTCAAAATATTCCCTAAAGATCACCTCCTTTAAGTTGGGAAATAAAACTAGAAATATATGAAGTTCCTTGCCCTGTTGAGTAACTGGAGAGATCATCAGATAAGTCTCCAGATATAAAAAGGCCTAAGTGTTTATTCCAATCCATTCATTTTACAGATGAAGAAACTGAGACCTAAATTAAATCACCTGCCTGGATTCATATAAATAATAAGTAGCAGACTTGAGATATCAATTCTCTGAACTCAAATGCAGTGACTTATTCACCAGATAAAGGAATGTGCCAGGATACTTAAAGGTGATGTCAAATGGGAAAAAAGTGATAAAAAGACAAAGTCTGAATGAATTGTTAAGCCAGTTGCACACATAGACAGAGTCTAAATATTCCCTGCTCTTAAGTAAGGAGAGGATTAATCTGTGTGAGCTATCCAACTGTGTAAGTGGCTTAAAGTATTAGTGAATGATTTAATTTTGAAGTTTTGGAGAACTTTCTAGATGAAAGGTTCTGTATACTATATGCTTTTTAGAATTTTAGGAGTATTACTACTTTATACTTAAAGCTAATAAAGATTATAGACACAATAATTTTTACCTCCCAGTATTTAAATCAAAAACTTGAGGCAGAAATGTGATACGATTTGACTTTGTGGTCATGTTCAAACAATTTGCATGGTCTGTGTAAAACGGTATGACATACATGATTGGGGATGGACATGAACAGACATAAAGTGCCCTCTTCTCTACTCAGCAGCAATAAACTGCTTATTTATTTTTCAATACTTTTTTTTAAAAATTTTCTATGAGGAATTTCATGAGTTGCTTCAACAGCATATAAGTGAGTCAACAAAACAGTTTTAACAAGCTTTGAGTCTCTTCCCTGCCAAAGTAAGTATCATAACTGAGCCATTAAAAATCTCTTATGGGGGCAGCTAGGTGGTGCAGTGGGTAGAGCACCGACCCTGGAGTCAGGAGCACCTGAGTTCAAATCCGGCCTCAGACACTTGACACACATACTAGTGGTGTAACCTTGGGCAAGTCAATTAACCCCAATTGCCCTGCCTTCTACCCTAAAAAAAAGAATTAAAAAATCTCTTATGGGGGTGGGGAGCCAAGATGGTGGCTGGAAAGTAGGGACTTGCCTAAAGCTCTCAACCAGGTCCCTCCAAACACCTATAAAAAATGTCTCTGAACAAATTCTGGAACTGCAGAACCCATGAAATAGCAGAGAGAAGAAGGGCTCCAGCCCAGGTCAGCCTGGATGGTTGCTGGGTAAGGTCTATCACACCGTGTTGGGAATGGAGTGGAGCAGAGCCCAGTGTGGGCTGCACCCGGACCAACCAGACCAGGAGCCGGGTGGAACAGGCATTAATGCCCTGAATCAGTGACCTGTGGCAGTTACCAGACTTCTCAACCCACAGAGACCAAAGACAACAGGGAAGGTTAGTGGGAAAAAACAGTGGGGACAGAGTGAAAGGAGTTTGTGACCAGCTACCACCATGGGGGCAGCTGAAGTGGTACAGCTCTGAGGCTGCTTACAGAGCTATAGCTGCAGTTGCTTCTGGCCTAAGGCCTACCTGGTGGAAGGAATTAAGCAGCAGATCAGAGCAGGAGTGCAGAGCCTGCTTGGATCTGAGTTGTGATCTGGATTGGCAATTCTTGAGGGAGTGCTGGTGTGGCAGAGCTTGCCCCTCAAGCTTGGTACAAAGTACTCTCTATTCTACAGGCAGTCATACCCTGACAAAAAGTTCAAGGGTCAAGTAGTTGGCTGGTAACGTGAGCAGGCAGTGAAAATGCTCTCAAATTCAGATTCAGAATTTGGAATCTTTCTTTGGTGACAAAGAAGACAAAAACATAAAGCCAGAAGAAGTCAACAAAGTCAAAGAGCCTACATCAAAAGCCTCCAAGAAAGACATGAACTAGTCTCAGACCATGGAAGAGCTCAAAAAGGATTTGGAAAAGCAAGTTGGAGAAGTAGAGGAAAAATTGGGAAGAGAAATGAGAGTGAAGTGAGAAAACCATGATAAACGAGTCAATGACTTGCTAAAGGAGACCCAAAAAAATACTGAAGAAAATAACACCTTAAAAAATAGACTAACTCAAATGTCGAAAGAGCTCCAAAAAGCCAATGAAGAGAAGAATGCCTTGAAAAGCAGAATTAGCCAAATGGAAAAGGAGGTTCAAAAGACCACTGAAGAAAACACTACCTTAAAAGTTAGATTGGAGCAAGTGGAAGCTAGTTGACCTTATGAGAAATCAAGATATTATAAAACAGAACAAAAGGAATGAAAAAAATGGAAGACAATGTGAAATATATCCTTGGAAAAACCACTGACCTGGAAAATAGATCCAGGAGAGATAATTTATAAATTATTGGACTACCTGAAAGCCATGATAAAAAAAGAGCCTAGATATCATCTTTCAAGAAATTATCAAGGAAAACTGCCCTGATATTCTAGAGAAAGAGGGTAAAATAGAAATTGAAAGAATCCAATGATTGCCTCCTCAAAAAGATCCCAAAAAGAAAACTCCTAGGAATATTGTTGCCAAATTCTAGGGTTTCCAGGTCAAGGAGAAAATACTGCAAGCAGCCAGAAAGAAACAATTTGAGTATTGTGGAAACACAGCCAGGATAATACAAGATCTAGCAGCTTCTACATTAAGGGATCAAAGGCCTTGAAATATGATATTCTGGAAGTCAATGGAGCTAGGATTAAAACCAAGAATCACCTACCCAGCAAAACTAAGTATCATGCTCCAAGGCAAAATATGGATTTTCAATAAAATAGAGAATTTTCAAGCTTTCTCAGTGAAAAGACCAGAGCTAATAGAAAATTTGACTTTCAAACACAAGAATCAAGAGAAGCATGAAAAGGTAAACAAGAAAGAGAAATCACAAGCGACTTACTAAAATTGAACTGATTTGTTTACATTCCTACATGGAAAGATGATGCATATAATTCATGGGACCTCAGTATTAGGGTAGCTGAAGAGAATATATATATACATATATATACATACATATCATACATATACATATACATATACATATACATATACATATACATATACATATACATATACATATACATATACATATACATATATATATATATATATACAGACAGAGGGCACAGGGTGAGTTGAATATGAAGGGATGATATCTAAAAAAAATAAGATCAAATTAAGGGATGAGAGAGGAATATTTAGAGAGAGGGGAAAAGGGAGAGATAGGATGCGGTAACTCATCTCGCATAAAAGTGGCAAGAAAAAGCAATTCTGTAGGAAGGGAAGAGGGGGCAGGTGAGGGGGAATGAGTGAATCTTGCTCTCATCAGATTTGACCTGAGGAGGGAATACCATACACACTCATTTGGGTATCTTACCCCACAGGAAAGAAGGAGGAAGGAGATAAAAAAGGGGGGATGATAGAAGGGAGGGCAGATATGGGGAAGAGGTAATCAAAAGCAAACACTTTCAAAAAGGGACAGGGTCAAGGGAGAAAATTGAATAATGGGGGACAGGATAGGAGGGAGCAAAATATAGTTAGTCTTTCACAACATGAGTTATTGTGGAAAGATTTTGCATAATGATACACATGTGGCCTATGTTGAATTGCTTGCCTTCTTAGGGAGGGTGGGTGGAGAGGGAAGAGGGGAGAGAATTTGGAACTCAAAGTTTTCAAAGCAGATGTTCAAAAAAAGTTATTTTTACATGCAACTGGGAAATAAGATATACAGGCAATGGGGCATAGAAATCTATCTTGCCCTACAAGAAAGTAAGGGAAAAGGGGATGGGGTGGGGGGAGAGGAGTGACAGAAGGGAGGGCCAACTGGGGAGTGGGGCAATCAGAATATATGCCATCTTGGAGTGGGGAGGAGGGTAGAAATAGGGAGAAAATTTGTAATTCAAAATCTTGTGGAAATCAATGCTCAAAACTAAAAATATTAAATAAAAAAAGAAAAAGGAAAAAAAGAAATATTAATCAAAAGTAGAATAGCCAGACTCAAGAAGTAATGGCTTCCCATGCCTTTGAGGACTTCAAACAGAAGCTATATGATCATTTGTTGAGAATTTTGTGGTGGATGATTGTTTTTTTTGGTATATTTTTCACTAGGACATTGGGATCCTTTCCAACTCCCAAATTCTGTGATTCTGTCTTCTGCATACCCAATCTGTTCATTATTCATTCCCTCCTCCTTTTCATCCACTTATCAAAACCTACTCACAGATCCCCCATACACACTAGTATGTGAGTGACTAAACATAGATTAAACCACTTTTCCATTCCAGAGATATTTTCTTGTAATCAAGGATTAAAAATTTTAGCTAATCAACCAGTAAGCATTTATCAAATGCCTACCATGTGAAAGAAGTAGAATTTAAATAGCAAGTGGGTAAAGAAATATTAGGGTATAGGTAGAGAGAGAATCATGTGCTTTCTCTCTTCCCTGGGTATGAAGTTGTCGAAAACATTTCTTTCATTTGATCAGTAAAATGATGGTATTAGAATACATAATTTCTATGGTCCTTTCAACTCAAACAGTCTATGTCTCTACTTATACAAAAAGTTATCTTTGATTCAAAACTTTTATAAACATAGGTACTATTTTTGCTAACTGACCACATTAAGCACTTGTTATACCAAGACTATGCAATAATAATAACACAAATAAGACATTTTAAAAGTTCAATAGCCCTCTATATTGTTTTGTCAATCTGGATTATTTCACAGATGATAAATGAGAAGAGTTAATTTTATACCAGTCCCTTGCCTTCTATATATGTCCTCTAGACAGAAAGGAGTTTTAAAGAAGGATCTAATTTCAGGAAAATTATGAGTTGCATTTTGGACTCTTCAAGTTTGAGGTTCTCATGGCAACTTCAGGTGCAAAGGAAGGAAGGAAGGGGAAAAAAAGAAAGGAAGGGTGGAAGGGAGGATGGAAGGGATGGAGGGAGAATGGAAGAGAGGAAAGGAGAGAGGAAAGAAGGAAGGAAGGAAGGAAGGAAGGAAGGAAGGAAGGAAGGAAGGAAGGAAGGAAGGAAGGAAGGAAGGAAGAAAGGAAGGAAAGAAAGTAGGAAAGAATGAAGGAAGTAAGGAAGGAAAGAAGGAAGGAAGGAAGGAAGGAAAGAAGGAAGGAAGGAAGAGACAGAGGAAGTGAGGGAGGGAGGAAGGGAGGAAAGGAAGAAGTAAGGGTAGAAGGAGAAAGGAAGAAAGAAGGGAAAGATGAAGGGGGAAGGAATTTCTAATCTTCTCCAAGTATATTGCTTCTACTTTATAAATATTATATTGTGAATGGACTTTTAATTGGTAGAGTTAACATGGAAAATTATCTGTAAAGTCAAGTATACTAAAGAGCTCTTTGATATCCAAGTGAACAAAGGAAATTATTTAAGATTTCCTGTCAATAGGAAACCCTAGTTAAAAAACTAGTGGCAGGTCAAATGGGGGGAAAGCTGCCCAAATATTATATACAATAAGTAATAACAACATCAATTTTGCTAATTATGGAATGTTATATAAACTGTCAGACGTAGTTAATGTCTTTTTTGGTTTTGCTTAACTGTTTTTCTTTAATATAAAGACAGGTTCTATGTGGGTTGGAGGATGGTTTGGGGAAGTAACCTTTGGGTAAAACAAAGATCAATAAAACATTTTTAAAAGAATAAAATTTCCATCCACTCCTGACCCTATAGTTATGACTATTTATTCTGACTTGAACAGCATCAAAATGTTCATGATATTTTTTACTAAATTTCATCATAAAGAAATAGCACATTCATCCAAATCACTAACTAGTATATTTCAGATTGCCTGAGAACTAATTAAATTTCTATAAATGGCCATCTAGGAATGTTTTCTGTAGTTTAAAGATAAATGTATACATGTTTGTATGAAGATGTGATATAATTTGTACAAAAAACCCAAAGTGGTTATCCAGTTAACTTAAAAAATAATTTGCCATTTATTTGATTGGCTTCTACATATATATATATATATATATATATATATATATATACATATATATATATATATATATAATATATATATATACACATATACACACACACACACACACACACACACACACACACACACACATACAGAAGTGATCATACACTTCCAAGCAGAAAATTTCGAATCACACTAAAAATTTTTCCTTCATTTTAAAATAAACCTCTGAACCCAGTAAACACAGCCGTTTAGAAAGCAAACAAACTACTCAAATGAGGGAAATAATAATAATACAAAAATTGTTTTCCTACATTACAGATCATTAACAAAATTAGTCAATTCTGCAATTTCACTACTAAATAAATATTCCTTTAAAAACAGCCTTTAAACCATTTGAAGTTTCTCATGAGGAGTAAGCACAACCACTCGCTCCACAGTGCAAAGATTATTATTGTTAGGTCGAATGTCAGGGACCCTTGTTAACAGAGCAAAAGATTTAGTCCTGCCTCCCTGCACCATTCAGCACATGTTTGTTGAATATCTGATTACCCTGGTGTTTGTCTACATACCTCCTTGAACATTTGCAGGTGATAGCAACCCTAGCTCTCCATCAGCTATCAAAACAAATAACTTCAAATGATCTACATCATTATCTTTGCAGCTGGTATGACAAAACTGGTGCAAAGAAAGAAGGATTTAAAACTTGTACAGTGAGACTAATCTGTTATGAATGCATTTTTCTCTCCCTGCTCCCACCTTTCACAATTAACATCAGGAGTTTCTTTCTTTCTTTCTTTTTTGTTCTAGTAGTGGTGGCTGGTTATGGTGAAGAAGATTCAGGAGTTGAGAATTAAGGTTTTTTGTGATTTTTTTTTTGCATTTATGTGTTACCTGAAAACATTAAAGATCAGATATACCCAAAATCATAACTATTAAGGTAAATAAGCTAGAAAGGGAAATAACTTTTTTTCCTATAAGCTTTTTCATCTCTTACTACAGCTGAAACCAGTTAGAGGTCACAGGAAGTTTGGTTGACATTTCAAGAAGGGAAAAAAAAAACCTGTGATTGGGTTTCATGCTCTGTGTGCTTCAGTCCATATCAAGTGTAAAGTAAATAAATGCCTGTAGATAGTTTGTGACATGTCACAGGAATGGTAACAAAAATTCAATTCCAGAGGCAGATAAAGCTGATCAGCATCATCATGTCTAACGAAAAGACTGTGAGGTTCCTAGTATTTAATAGTTACCTAATAAAGATATTGGCCAAGTAAATAACTTTCCATCTCAATAGAAGAAAAAGTGATGGAACATTGAGGTCAAATATCCTATTTTAGATACCTGAGAAATTTATAAGGAATCTATTGCCATTGCCCCTTTGGTTTAATAACTTTGGTCCCTCTAGAAGCAAACGATCTCTGTTTTTCAGAAGTCCACTCAGGTGACAATTATCCCAATGCTCCAGAGATTTGGGCAGTGTCTATGACCAAGAGGCCAGGTGACACTCTCAATTTTTGGTCCAAAATTGAACGGACAATGACAGAATCTTTTGAACACTGGCAGTCTGGTGCTTCAATCAATCAATAAAGGGTGTGTTCAGGGTGCTGTGACAAGGGGAGTATCTTTAGACACAGAAAACAATGCAGTGTAAAGAAGTCAGTACACTCATATTTAAGGGAGCACATTGCAGTGCAAATTGGGTCATCTCGAAGAAATATAAAAGCTTTATCCCTTGGAGATTTGGAAAAAATGTAATTACTTCTTCCACCAAGCATGATTCTTTTCAATCACCTTCATTTTTGTCCCCTGGAAATGAAAAGAGGTTTACATTAAAAAGGCATTTCCTCTGACTCTGTGTCCTTGAGCGGCACAAAATGTAAACTATTCCCTCCCCTCCTTCCTCTGAAGAAATGGGGGCTTCAATCTTCTCCTCTGAACACGGTCCATTTAAATAAGGAGATGGAGTCCCATCTTTTCGATCAGCTTTCATTGTTTGACTTGTCAGTAATAACACTTGAGCTGAAATTGTACAGGCGTCCCGCTAATTTAGTAATTATTGACACGGTGCTGGGCAGGAAATGATAGCAAACAGAGGGAACTGTTAAGGAGAAATGAAATAAAAGATGTTCATATCATTGTTGAATAATGGTGGAGATCATTTTGTGCTTTAAGTAGGCCCAAGGCACCTTTTTCCATTTTCCTGACACATTTATAATTTATGCTTTGTAATAGTTCCAAATATTTTTAGGACATTGCACTTTGTTTGAGAATCCCAAAGAACTGAATGAGAATCACGAATCGCTTGCACAGATGAGTGAGGGATGTGACCTGATGCTCGGGCTTTTGATTTAAGAGAGATGCTACCTTTCTCTGGTCTCTCCTGCTGCTTCATCTATTCAGTGACTCTTTCCTATACTCCAGTTAACATTTGTATTCATGCTTTCCAAGTTCTAGCTGAGCTCACAGTTTCCTGTGTCATTGACCCATCAGAGTTGGGCCACATCTCAAGATTACTTTGGCTTTATGTAGAAGCCATCATGGTAACCTCAATTCTAGTTTGGAAAGCCACTAAGCTTGGCCTTAAATAGCTCATCTATGGGAAAGTTGAATGCTTCAGTATTAATAAAATTATGTTGGGATAATGCACTTATATTCTGGTAACATGTGGATAAGAATATTTAGGCATAAGCACATGGACTTGGGAAGTATGTGCTAAAAGAATACAAATCTTAATTTCAATACAGTAGAATGAGATATTTTACAAGACTGATTTTGTAGCATAACACCAAAATGTCTTTTGCAATCCATTTTATTTATTCATTCATTCATTCATAGATTTATTTATTTGTTTGTTTATTTACTTGTTTATTCATTCATTTATTCATTCATTCATAGATTTATTTATTCATTTGTTTATTTACTTGTTTATTCACTCATTCATTCATTCATTCATTTATTCATTTATTTATTTTGACCATGCTTAGTAATCTTTTTCCTCTGGTCTAGAGCTATAATTTCATCAGTGTGTGAAATTCCCAGTGTGGTATCTTCTTTTATTGAGGCAGATCAGTAACTCATCTGGAATCTCAGAGAACAGTCTGAGACACTGAGATGTCAAGCTGCTTGTCCTTGATCAGAACGCTTGTATGTATGTATGGGAAGCAGGCCTTGAAGCCCAGTCTTCTTGTCTCTAACATTGACTCCAGTGACTGTTATAAAATAATGCTTCTCATTTGAGGATATGATCTCAGAATATATTAGTCCTGTGTAATTACATAAAATGTATCATAGAATGCTAGAAATAAAAGAAATATGAGTTCATCCAGTATAAATTCCTTATTTTACAGATAAAAAAAGTGAGGCCTAAAGAGATGAAGTGATTGTCCTAAAGTCATAGAGAATTAGTGACAGAGTTGGGACACAACCCCATTTGTTTGACTCTCTCTTCAATGTTTCTGTTTTTTCCCTACCACATCAAACCACACAGCACCATAAGCTATATTATTACATGGTTTTATACTACTACATTTCATTTTACTATTAGTAGGGGAATAAGACCTTTGCTGGTCAATTCCCAGGTTGTTCCCTGTCTTTTAATTCAGCAGCCCTGGGGTTTTCTCTTTCTACTGTGACACTCCATCTGTGGCCAACTACAGAATAAAAACAATGTTACAATCCCCTCCCCTATTTTCTTGTCCCTGAAACAAGTGCTCAAAGAATTTTAAAGCTTTCCTGTGTTTTGTTTTGTTTTGCTTCTAATAATTAAATTCAAGACAATTTATCAAACATTTTTCAAGTGCCAACTATGATCTAAGCATTGGAGATATAAGACAAAAATAAAATAGGAGAGCCCATTGGCGTATAGATTTAGAATTTGAAGAGACCTTAGCGGAAATCCAATCAAATTATTTAATTTTATTGATGAGAAAACTAAGACCTAGAAATGTTAAGTGAGTTCCCCATGGTCACATGACTAGTAAATATCAGAGGTGGGATCAGAATACAGCTTTTCAGGAATATAAGTTCACCTCTCTATACACTACGCTCTCCATAATTTAAGTAGAGTATCTTTTTCTATCCTCTATCCTTTCTCTTTTTTCACTTAGATACTTCAGGCAAAGTCAAAAGCCAAAGCTAAAATATAGGACTGAGTCTTTTTTCCTATCATTGTATCTACAATACACAGCACAGTGCTTGTTGAATGGACTTAAATTAATGGTGGGTCCTTGGGTAAATGGAGGACTAAAGATTTGCCTATATTTCAGCAGAAAATCAGACTAGAGACATCTTGGATATTTGATCAGAGAAGCTTGGGTCAAAAGTAGGATGGTAAAGGAGAAATAAAAAAGGAAGAATAAGTTTTCTGCTGACAGGGCTAGTACCTTCTAGCTGGAGAAGTATGTACGTGCATGCATGTGAAGAATCAGTAAAATGAAGTATTACTTTCTCTTTTCCCCCTTCCAGCTCAAAATTAGCCTCTTTTTACTTGAAGCAGTCAAGGTATTTTTCAAAGGGAAAAATCTAAATTAGCTACTTTATTATTATCATCAACAATTATCATCATCAGCACTTTCACCATGACGACCACCACCACCACCTCCACCACCCCCATCATCATAATCATCATTATTTTTCTAAACAATCAAATGTTTTATCCAAATAGATGGAACTGCACAGTTTTAAGGGAAAGAAGCAAAGTATCGTAACACAGTAGAAATAATATAGAACTGGTATTTGAGAGAGTTAGACTCTGATACTAAATAGCTATGTGACATTGAAACTCACTTTACTTTTCTCATTATTAAAGTTTTTAATTAATTAATTTATTTATTTTTAGTTTTCAACATTCAGTTCCACAAGATTTTGAGTTCCAAATTTTCTCCCCGTCTTTCTCCTTCCCCCATGCCATGATGGTGTGCATTCTGAATACCCCTTCCCCCAGTCTACCCTCCCTTCTCCCACTCGCCCTTCTCTTATCCCCTTCTCCTATTTTCCTGTAGGGCAAGATAGATTCCTATACCCCATTGCCTGTATATCTTATTTCCCACTTGCATGTAAAAATCATTTTTAACATTTGTTTTTAAAACTTGGAGTTCCAAATTCTCTTCCTCATGCCCTCCCCACCTACCGTCACTGAGAAGGCAAAAATTTGATATAGGTTATACATGTATAGTCATGCAAAACAGCTCTATAATAGTCATGTTGTGAAAGACTAACTATATTTCCCCTTCATCCTATCCTGCCCCCTGTTTATTGTATTCTCCCTTTGATCCTGTCCCTCCTCAAAAGAGTTTGCTTCTGATTACCCCTCCCCCAATCTGTCCTCCCTTTTATCATCTCTCCCTCTCTTATCCCCTCCCCCCCCCCCCCCGCTTTCCTGTAGGGTAAGATAGATTACCATACCCAATAGAGTGTGTATATTATTCCCTCATTCCCTCTCACCTCCCCCCTCTTCCCCTCCAATGTAAAAGCTTATCTTACCTCTTTTATGTGAGATAATTTACCCCATTTTACCTCTCCCTTTCTCCTTCTCCCAGTACATTCCTCTCTCTCTCGCCTTCATTTTATTTTTAGATATTTATTTTTTATTTATTTATTTAGATATATTTAAACATTTATTTAGATATTTATTTTTAGAGGGTACCCTGTACCCTCTCTCTACATATACATAGACATAGATAGATAGATAGATAGATAGATAGATAGATAGATATTCCCTTCAACTACCCTAATACTGAGAAAGGTCTCATGAGATACAAATACCATTTTTTCCATGTAGGAACATAAACAGTTCAACTTTAATAAATCCCTTATGATTTCTCTTTCCTCTTTATCTTTTCATGCTTCTCTTGAGTCTTGTATTTGAAAGTCAAATTTTCTAGTCAGCTCTGCTCTTATCATCAAGAATGCTTGAAAGTCCTCTATTGGATTGAGTATGCAATTTTTCCCCTGAGGGATTATATTCAGTTTTGCTGGGTAGGTAATTCTTGGTCTTAATTCTAGCTCCTTTGACCTCCAGAATATCACATTCCAAGCCCTTCAATCCCTTAAGGTAAAAGCTGCTAGACCTTGTATTTTCCTGAATGTGTTTCTACAATCTTCAAATTGTTTCTTTCTGGCTGCTTGCAATATTTTCTCCTTAACCTGGAACTCTGGAATTTGGCTACAATATTGTTAGGAGTTTTCTTTTGGAGATTTTTTAAATTTTTTTTAAATTTAATTTATTTAATATATTTAGTTTTCAGCATTGATTTTCACAAGAGTTTGAATTACTAATTTTCTCCCCATTTCTACCCTCCTGCCCACTCCAAGATGGCATATATTCTGGTTGCCCCATTCCCCAGTCACTCCACTCCCCTTCCATCCCTTTTTCCCTTCCTTTCTTGTAGGGCAAGACAAATTTCTACGCCCCATTGCCTCTGTATCTTATTTCCTAGTTGCATGCAAAAACTTTTTTTTTTTGCTTTTGAACGTCTGTTTTTAAAACTTTGAGTTCCAAGTTCTCTCCCCTCTTCCTTTCCCACCCACCCTCCCTAAGAAGGCAAGCAATTCAACATAAGCCACATATGTATCATTATGCAAAACCCTTCCACAATAGTCATGTTGTGAAAGATTAACTATGTTTTTCTCCTTTCTAACCTATCCCCCTTCATTGAATTTTCTCCCTTGACCCAGTCACTTTTTGAAAGTGTTTGTTTTTGATTACTTCCTCCACCTGTCTGCCCTCCCTTCTATTGTCCCCCCTTTTTATCTTCTTCCTCCTTCTTTCCTGTGGGGTAAGATACCCAATTTAGTGTGTATGGTATTCCCTCCTCAGGTCAAATCTGATGAGAGCAAGATTTACTCAGTCCTCCTCACCTGCCCCCTCTTCCCTTCCCACAGAACCACTTTTTCTTGCCACTTTTATGCAAGATAATTTACCCCATTCCATCTCTCCCTTTCTCCCTCTCTCAATATATTCCTCTCTTATCCCTTAATTTGATCTTATTTTTAGATATCATCCCTTCATATTCAATTCACCCTGTGCCCTCTGTCTATACATACATATACATATATATATATACATATACATATATATATATACACATACATAGACACACACACGTGTATATATATATATATATATATATATATATATACATACACATATGTATACATATGCATATTCCTTTCAGCTACTATAATAGTGAGGTCTCATGAATCATACACATCATCTTTCCATGTAGGAATGTAAAGAAAACAGTTCAAATTTAGTAATTCTCTTATGATTTCTCTTTCTTGTTTACCTTTTCATTCTTCTCTTGATTCTTGTGTTTGAAAGTCAAATTTTCTATTCAGCTCTGGTCTTTTCACTCAGAAAGCTTGAAAGTCCTCTATTTTATTGAAAACCCATATTTAGCCATGGAGCATGATACTCAGTTTTGCTGGGTAGGTGATTCTAAGTTTTAATCCTAGCTCCATTGACCTCTGGAATATCATATTCCAAGCCCTCCAGTCCCTTAATATGGTAGCTGCTAGATCCTGTGTTAGCCTGATTATTCTTCCACAATACTCAAATTGTTTCTTTCTGGCTGCTTGCAGTATTTTCTCCTTGACCTGGGAGCTCTGGAATTTGGCAACAATATTCCTAGGAGTTTTCTTTTTGGGATCTTTTTGAGGAGGTGATCTGTGGATTCTTTCAATTTCTATCTTACCATCTGGCTCTAGAATATCAGGGCAGTTTTCCTTGATAATTTCTTAAAAGTTGGTATCTAGGCTCTTTTTCTGATCATGGCTTTCAGGTGGTCCAATAAATTATCTCTCCTGGATCTATTTTCCAGGTTAGTGGTTTTTCCAGTGAGATATTTCACATTGTCTTCCACTTTTTCTTCAGTGGTCTTTTGGACCTCCTTTTCCATTTGGCTAATTCTGCCTTTCAAGGCATTCTTCTCCTCATTGGCTTTTTGGAGCTCTTTTGCCATTTGAGTTAGTCTACTTTTTAAGGTGCTGTTTTCTTCAGTATTTTTTGGGTCTCCTTTAGCAATTCATTGACTTGTTTTTCATGGTTTTCTCACATTCTCATTTCTCTTCCCAATTTTTCCTCTACTTCTCTAACTTGCTTTTTCCAAATCCTTTTTGAGCTCTTCCATGGCCTGAGACCAGTTCATGTTTTTCTTGGAGGCTTTTGATGCAGGCTCTTTGACTTTGTTGACTTCTGGCTTTATATTTTGGTCTTCTTTGTCACCAAAGAAAGATTCCAAATTCTGAGACTGAATCTGAGTCCGTTTTCATGGCCTGACTGTGTTCCCAGCCAACTTACTTGACCCTTGAGTTTTTCAGTGGAGTATTATTCTGGTTGTGTGTTTTGATCTTTTTTGTCACCAAAATAAGATTTTATAACTGAATATTTTTATGCTGTTTGCTTATTTCCCCAGCCAATTACTTGACTTTTTAGCTCTCTTTGTTAAGGTAGGACTCTGCATCCAGTGTGAAGGGTGTACTGTCTCAAGCATGAGGGGTTTTGTGCAGCTATTTTAAGAGATATTTCTAGGGACCTGTATATTTTCAGTTATTCGAAGCTAGTATGATCCAAGGAGAAATGTTTACTTCTCTCCTGGCCTGTGCTGTGGTCTGTGAGTGACCACAAGCACTCTTTTCTGCCTCAGAACTGTGAGGATAATTCGCTCTCCCCCACCACCACAAGCCCCACTATGCCAGTCTTCCTCCTCACCCCACTACCACCAACCAGTACTGTGACCCAGATCAAAGCACAGGAAAGCAAGAAAATCCTGCCTCAGCACCAGCAAAGAGATCCCTGTAATTTCCCTCTTATCAATCATTAGATTTCACCACTACCACCATCTGTGGCCTTAGAGCTCTGGAACACTACAGCCACTGCCATCACCACCAGTGCCTTGGGGCTATGGCCAGACAATGCTCTTCTCTCACCCAGGTCCAAAAGACCTTTTCTACTCACCTTCTAAGCTGTCTTTGACATCTGTGGTTTGAGAAGTCTGAATACCACCTCAGCTGTCCACGATTCAGTCCCCTGAGGCCTCCTTCAGCCCTGTTGGTGCAGGCACATCCCATGCTGAACTGTGCTCATCTCTCAGACTTGTGTAACAGACCTTTCCTGTAGACCTTCTGGGTTGTCTTGGGCTAGAAATTCATTTCATTCTGTCATTTTATGGGTTCTGCTGCTCTAGAATTTGTTTAGAGTCATTAGAGATATTGGAGGGGTTTAAGGAAGAGCTCAAGTGAGTCCCTGCTTTTACACAGCCATCCTGGCTCAACCCCATCCTTAATGTTTTTTTTTTAAATAGATGCTCTTTGGGTTAGATAATAGTCAAAATCTCTTCCAGTTTTATGATCTAATAATTCTAAGTCTTACAGAACATACCATTTTTTAACAATTTCTATTTTCTATAAGCAATTCAACCTTAAGTATTTGATTAAACTGATCAACTAAATATTGTCTACTTGGCAGCATGATCAACACAGATTCAGAGGAACCTTTTGGTATGAAATTTAGAGAGGCCCATTACCCATATATTTGAGAGTGGCAATGCATCTTTGGTTATGGCATCCAATGAATCCAAGAAAAAAAATGGCTTTCAGTCTCGCATGGTTCCCTTCTGATTCTGCAATGAGAAGGACAGTGTGAACAAAAAATACAGAGATGGTATTGAGAATCACAATTTATAAAATATATGTAAATATAACTGTGTTCACCAAATGGGAAATCCTTATGCAATTACCACTTAAGACACATTACTACTAAAAGAACTGAACCATATGATTAATTTCCACTACAAATGAAACCAGTAGACAAAGGGAGGTTGTGAATCGCAAAAAGAATGTCTGGCAGTATCTCATGGAGGCGACAAATAAAGGAGTCAAAGGAGTTAATTTCATCATGTACCCAAATACAAGAAGGAACATCATTTCATAGGATATTTGATAATGTTGTTTTGTCATTTTCATGATTAATATGAGCAAAAAGATGATCAGAAAGGTAATTGCAACTTATGCACTAAGACATTCATTGCAGAGGATAAAGGCACATAGGAATTCTGCAGTGGATTTGACAAGACTCACCAAACGTAGCCAATATATAATGCAAAATAATATATGGCACACATATTTAACTAATTAGATAACCATTGTTTACAGTTGGGTGATAGCTATTTTAATCAAAATCATGATATTAGACAATTTAATTTACATATTCAGTTCTAAAACAAAGAACCACAGAATTACTTTATAGATCTTGACAAAATAAAACAAAATTCATCTTGAGGAACTAAAGATCAAGAATCTCAAGGAAAATGATGACTAAAAAATGCAAATAAAGAGGGAATATCGTTGCCATATTGTAATTTAGGTTATAAGGTAATAATCATCAAAACCAGTTGTTTTTGACTACCAAAGACCAAGAGGCAAGTGAAAATAACAGCCTAGTGTTCAATAAACCCAAGAACATAGATTATCTATGTAAGTATTCACTATCCAATAAAAACTAGAAGCTAGTGGGCAAAAAATGGATTTAAACCAATATTTTATATTATATACCACAAGAAGCTAGAAGTGATCATCTAAACTACACAACAACAACAAAAAATACAACAAGAAGCCGCATCATTAAAGGGGGAGGAGAGAGAGAGAAGAACGGAAATACTCACTTTCTACAATTACTGGTACTGAGAGAACTTTTAACCAAACAATAGACAGAAATGATTACAGAAGATAAAATAAACCATTTCAATTACATAAAATTTAAAATATTTTTTGTGAACAAATTTAATACAACTAGACTAAGTAAAGAACCCTCACTAAGGGGAGGAGCCAAGATGGTGGAGTGAAAGCAGGAACTTGCTTGAGCTCTCCCCCAAATCCTTCCAAACACCTGTAAAAAATGACTCTAAACAAATTCTAGTGCTACAGAACCTATGAAACGACAGAGCAAAAAAGTTTTCAATGCAAGACAGCCTGGATGGTCACTGGGAAGGGTCTATTGCATGGTGCTGGGAGCAGAGCATAGCCCAGCATGGGCCACACCAGCACAGAGCAGGCTGGAGCAGACCGGGCAGAGCAGATCTCAGGGCACTGAATCATTGAGCTGTGGTGGTTTCCAGACTTCTGAACTCACAAATGCCAAAGAGAAATTAGCAGGTCAGTGGGAAAACTCTGTTGGACATGAGAGAGAGAAGGGTGTGGTCCAACCCCATCCCTGGGGCAGCAGAGGTGGCTGCAGCAGTGGAGGCAGAGCACCAGCAGCAGCAGCAGCAGCGGCTGTGTCTGGAGCTCCAGGTCCACAAATGGTGGGGGAAAGCAAGCAGCTGATCAGGGTGGGAATGCAAAGATCTCTTTGCTGGCACTGAGACAGGATTCTCTTGCTTTGCCCTGCTTAGATGAGGGTTGCAGTCCTGGTTGGTGGTCCTGGGATGAGGAGGAGCATTGATGTGGCAGAGCTTGTGGTGGCTAGGGATAGGGAGTCCTCCTGGAAGTTATGAGGCAGAAAATAGTGCTTGAGATCACTCACAAACCAGAGCACAGGCCAGGAGGGGCATAAACCCTTCTCATTGTATCATACCACTTCAAAAGAACTAAAAATTTACAGATGCCTACAAGTAGCTCTTAAAACAGCAGCACAAAACCCTTGAAGCTTGGGACAGGGCACTCTCCACTCTGGAAGCAGTCATACCTTGACAAAGAGATCAAAAGTCAAGTAATTGGCTGGGAAAATGAGCAGACAGCATAAAAAACTCAGACTATAGAAACTTACTTTGGTGACAAAGAAGATAGAAACATATAACCAGAAGAAGACAACAAAATCAAAGATCCTACATCAAAAGCCTCCAAGAAAAATGTGAATTGGTCTCAGGCCATGGAAGAGCTCAAAAAGGATTTGGAAAATCAAGTAAGAGAAGTAGAGGAAAAATTGGGAAGAGAAAAGAGAGTAATACAAGAAAATCATAAAAAACAAGTCAACAGCTTGCTAAAGGAGACACAAAAAATAATGAAGAAAATAACAATTTGAAAAATAGACTAATCCAAATGGCAAGAGAGGTCTAAAAAGCTAATGAGGAGAAGAATGCCTTAAAAAACAGAATTGCCATTGAAATCAAGAAAACTATTGAACTAATAAATAAAACTAAGAGCTGGTTTTATGAAAAAAAACAATAAAATTGATAAACCCTTGATCAATTTGATTAAAAGAAAGAAGAAAAACAAATTACCAGTATCAAAAATGAAAAGGGTGAATTCACCTACAATGAAGAGGAAATTAAAACAATAATTAGGAATTATTTTGCCCAATTGTATGCCCATAAATTTGGTAACCTTAGGGAAATGGATGGATATTTACAAAAATATAAATTGCCCAGGTTAACAGAAGAGGAAGTAAATTACCTAAATAACCCCATCTCAGAAACAGAAATGGAGCAAGCCATCAATGAATGAACTCTCTAGTAAAAAAATCTCCAGGGCCAGACGGTTTTACATGTGAATTCTATCGAATATTTAAAGAAGAATTAATTCCCATAGTTTATAGACTATTTGGGAAAATAGGTGAAGAAGGAGTCCTACCAAATTCTTTTTATGACACAAATGTGGTACTAATACCTAAACCAGGAAAGTCAAAACAGAGAAATAAAATTATAGACCAATTTCCCTAATGAATATTAATGCAAAAAATTTAAATAAAATATTAGTAAAATGATTACAGCAACTTATCAGGAGAATAATACACTATGACCAGGTAGAATTTATTCCAGGAAAGCAAGGCTGGTTTAATATTAGGAAAACTATCAGCATAATTGATCATATCAATAACAAAACTAGCAGAAACCATATGATCATCTCAATAGATGCAGAAAAGCTTTTGACAAAATACAACAACCATTCCTATTAAAAACACTAGAAAGCATAGGAATAAACAGAATCTTAATTAAAATTATAAATAGCATCTACCTAAAACCATCAGCAAGCATTATATGTAATGGGGATAATCTATATGCATTCCCAATAAGATCAAGGGTGAAACAAAGATGTCCATTATCACCCCTATTATTCAATTTGGTACTAGAAATGTTAGCTTTAGCATTAAGAGAAGAAAAAGAAATTGAAGGAATTAGAATAGGTAAAGAAGAAACTAAATTAACACTCTTTGCAGATGATATGATGATTTACTTAGAGAATCAAGTAAGAAACTACTTAAAGTAATAAAAACCTTTAGTAAAGTTGCAGGATATAAAATAAATCCACATAAATCCTTGGCATTCCTATACATTACTAACAAAGCCCAACAGCAAGAGATAGAAAGAGACATTCCATTTTAAGTTACTGTAGACACTATAAAATATTTGGGAGTCTGTCTGCAAAGACAAACCCAGGGCCTATATGAACACAATTATGAAACACTTCTCACACAAATAAAGTCAGATCTAAATAAGTGGATAACATCAGTTGCTCATGGTTAGGCTGAGCTAATATAATAAAAATGACAATTTTAGCTAAATTAATTGACTTATTCATTGCCATACCAATCAAACTACCAAAAATTATTTTACAGAGATGGATAAAACAATAACAAAATTCATCTGGAAGAAAAAAAGGTCCAAAATATCAAGGGAATTAATGAAAAGAAATGCTAGGGAAGGTGGCCTAGCCATACCAGATATCAAACTATACTATAAAGCAGAAGTTATCAAAACTACCTGGTAGTAGCTAAGAAACAGAGTGGTGGATCCATGGAATATGTTAGGTACACAAGATGCAGAAGTCAACGACTATAGCAATCTACTCTTTGATAAACCCAAACTATCCAGCTTCTGGGCTAAGAATTCACTATTCCACAAAAACTACTGGGAAAATTGGAAAATTTTATGGCAGAAACTGGAAATACACCAACATCTTACACTGTATACCAAAATAAAGTCAAAATATGTTCATGATTTAGAAATAAAGGCTGATACTATAAGCAATTTGGGAGAGCATGGAATAGTCTACCTATCAGATCTATGGGAAAGGGAAGAATTCATGACCCAACAAGAGACAGAGAGCATTACAAAATGCAAAATGGATAATTTTGATTATGTTAAAGTGAAATGTTTCTGTATAAACAAAGCCAGTGCAACAAAGATTAGGAGGGAAGCAGAAAACTGGGAGAAGATCTTTATAACCAGTGTCTCTGGTAAAGGCTCCATATCTAAAATATACAGGGAACTAAGCCAAATTTATAGGAATAAAAGCCATTCCCCAATTCAGAAATGGTCAAAGGATATGAACAGGCCATTTTCAGAGGAAGAAATTAAAATATCTATAGGCATATGAATAAATGTTCTAAATCACTATTGATTAGAGAAATGCAAATCAAAACAACTCTTAGGTACCGCAGCTCTTCTGTCAGATTGGCTAACATGACAAAACAGGAAATCATAAATGCTGGAGAGGATGTGGGAAAATTGGAACATTAATACATTTTTGGTGGAGTTATGAACAGATCCAGCCATTTTGAAGAGCAATTTGGAACTATGCCCAAAGGGCATGCCCTTTGAGCCAGCAATACCACTTCTAGGGCTGTATTGCAAAGGGATGACACAAGTGGGAAAGGGACCCATATGTACAAAAATATTTATACCAGCTCTTTTTGTTGTAGCAAAAAATTGGAAATCAAGGGGATGCACATCAATTGGGGAATGGCTGAACAAGTCGTGGTATATGAATGTAATGGAATACTATTGTGCTATAAGAAATGGGGAAGATATGGACTTCATAATAACCTGGAAAGACCTAGGTGATATGATTCTGAGTGAGAGGAGCAGAACCAGGAGAACACTGCACACATCCACAGACATATTGATTCTGTGATGACTAACTTTGATAGACTTGCTCTTCTCAGCAAAACAAGGCTCAAAGACAGCCCCAAAGGACTCATGATGGGAAGAACTATCTACATCCAGAGAAAAAACTATGGAGTGTGAATGCAGATTGAGGCAAACTATTTGTTCTCTTTTTTTTCTCTTCTTTTTTGATTTTGTTTCTTCTCTCTCATGATTCATTCTATTGGTCATAATTTTTCTTTACAACTTAACTATTGTGTAAATAAGTTTAATGCAAAAGTTTATATAGAATCTATATCAGACTACATGTCATCTTCAGGAGGAGAAGGTAGAGGAAGAATGGGAAGAAAATTTGAAACTCAAGAACATGTAGAACAACACGAGTGTTGTAAACTAAAAATAAAAAATCTAATTAAAAAAAAGAAAAGAAAATTGAGACTGAAATAAGGCATGATTTGCCTAAGATTACACACAGCCAAGGTTTGAACTCATGTTTTCTGTTCTCTTTCTCATTTCTCCATGTAGATTGTATACTCCCTGAAGCTAGAAATGTTGTTCTTTTTGCCCTGAAAACTTACCGCAAGGCTGGGCATACTGTTGGTGCTCAATAAATGCCTACTGATAGGGAGAAAAAATCAGAATTGGCCAAATGGAAAAGGAGATCCAAAAGATAACTGAAGAAAATAATTCCTTAAAAATTAGAATGGAGCAAAGGGAAGCTAATGACTTTATAAGAAATCAAGAAATTATAAAACAGAACCAAAAGAGTGAAAAAATAGAAGACTGTGAAATTTCTTATTGGAAAAACAACTAACCTAGAAAATAGATCCAGGAGAAATAATTTTAAAATTATTGGACTACATGAAAGCCATGATCAAAAAAAGAGCCTAGACATCATCTTTCAAGAAAGTAGCAAGGAAAACTGCCCTGATATTCTAGAACCAGAGAGGAAAATAGAAATTGAAAGAATCCACTTCTTTAAAAATATCCCCAAAGGAAAACTCCTAGGAATATTGTAGCCAAATTCCAGAGTCCCAGGTTAAGGAGAAAATATCGCAAGCATCCAGAAAGAAACAATTTGAGGATTGTGGAAACACAATCAGGTTAAGGGATTGAAGGGCTTGGAATTTGATATTCAGGAGGTCAAAGGAGCTAGGATTTTTTTTTTTATTTTTCCTTTTTTAAAATTTATTTAATATATTTAGTTTCAGCATTGATTTTCACAAAAGTTTGAATTACAAATTTTTTCCCCATTTCTACCCTCACCCCACTCCAAGATGGCATATATTCTGGTTGCCCCGTTCCCCAGTCAGCCCTCCCATCTGTCACCCCACTCCCCTCCCATCCCCCTTTCCCTTCTTCTCTTGTAGGGCAAGATAAATTTCTATGCCCCATTGCTTGTGTATCTTATTTCCTACTTATATGCAAAAACTTTTTGTTGTGGTTGTTGTTTTTGAACGTCTGTTTTTAAAACTTTGAGTTCCTCTCCCACTGCCACTGTGGCAGTGGCCAAACCGTGAACTTTCATTCTGTCCCCACGGCTTTTCACATTAACCTCTGTTGTCTTTGGTGTTTGTGGTTTGAGAAGTCTGGTAACTGCCACAGCTCACTGATACAGGGCACTAGGGCCTGTTCTGCCTGGCTCCTGGTCTGATTGGTCCTTCTGCTGCCCATGCTGGGCTCTGTTCCCTCCACTCCCAGCTCCATGCGTGATAGACCTCACTCAGCGACCATTCAGGCTGTCCTGGGCTGGAGCCCTGCTTCCCTCTGCTACTTTGTGGGTTCTGCAGTTCTAGAATTTGTTCTGAGACATTTTTATAGGTTTTTGGAGGGACCTGGTGGGGAGCGCATGCAAGTCCCTCCTTTCCAGCTGCCATCTTGGCTCCGCCACCTTTGAGAAAATTGTTAGTGTTTACTGTTTAATGAAATTATTGATTATTTCTATGATTTATTTTGACCCACTCATTCTTCGGCATTCAATTATTCAGTTTACAATTAACTTTTAATCCATTTTCCATCACCCATTATGAAATATAATTTTGATTGTATTATGTCATGAAAAATTTTCCTTTAGTATTTCTGGTTTTCTGCAGTTGATTGTGAAGATTTTATGTCTTAATACATGGCCAATTTCTGTGAAGGTGTCAAATCCATCTAAGATAAAGGTGTACTCCTTTCTCTTCCCATTCAGTTTTGTCCAGAGGTCAATCGTATCTAAATTTTCTAAGATTCCATTCATCTCTTTGACTTTTCTTATTTATTTTATGGTTAGATTTATTTATCTCTGTGAGAGAAAAGTTGAGGTCTCCCACTAGTACTGTTTTACTATCTATTTCTTTCCATAATTAATTTAACTTTTCCTTCAAGAATGTAGGTGCTATGCCATTTGGTGCATGGGCTTTTAGTACTGATGTTACTTCCTTGTCTATGGTTTTTTAAGATACAGGTAGTTTCCCTGTATATCCCTTTTAACTTGTTCTGTTTTTGTTTTTGCTTTGTCTCAGATCATGATTGCTAATCTTGCCTTTTTTTTTGCTTTATCTGAAGCATAATAGATTCTGCTCCAGCCCCTTATTTTATTTGGAGATTAAATTTTCCATTGAGTTCTGGCCTTTTCATCAGGAAGGTCTGGAATTCCCTTATTTCATTGAATGTCCATCTCCTTGTCTGAAAAATTATGCTTAGTTTTGCTAGGTAGTTGATCCTTGGTTGTAGTACCAGCTGCTTTGCCCTTCAGAATATCATATTCCAATTTCTCCTGTCTTTTAATGTGGAAGCTGAGAGATCCTGCGTAATCCTGACTGTAGTTCCACGATATTTGAATTGCTTCTTTTTGGCTGCTTGCAGTATTTTCTCCTTGAGTTTATAGTTCTGAAATTTGGTTATAATATTTCTTGGTGTTTTCAGTTTGGGATCTCTTTCAGGGGGTGATCGGTGAATTCTTTCAATGACTATTTTGCCCTCTGGTTCTAGGACCTCTGGGCAGTTGTCTTTGATAATTTCTTCGAAGATACTGTCAAGGCTCTTTTTTTCATCGTGGATTTCCGGTAGACCAATAACTCTTAAATTGTCTCTCCTGGATCTATTTTCCAGGTCAGTTGTTTTGCCAATCAGATATTTCACATTTTTTTCTATTTTTTCATTCTTTACATTTTGTTTTACTACTTCTTGGTGCCTCATAGATTCATTAGCTTCCACTTGCTCAACTCTAATTTTTAATGAGTTAGTGTTTTCATTTTGCTTTTGAGTCTCCTTTTCCAATTGGTTGATTTTGCCTCTGAGGGTGTCATTTTCTCTCTCTAGATTCTGAATCTCTGTAGCCATTTCACCAATCTTTTTTTTCCATATTTTCTTTTAGCTCCCTAATTTGGTTTTTAAAATCCTCCTTTAGCTCTTCCAGCAGTGCTTTTGGGGCTGGAGACCAGTTCACATTACCTTTTGAGGTATTCGATGTATCTACAGTGTCATTGCTGATCTCTTCCATATTGGTATTTTGATCCTGCCTGTCTCCATAAAAAGAATCTATTGCCCTCGGTTTTTTTGTGTTCTTCTTCATGTTTCTTTGCCTTTTCCTGGCTTTACAACAAATATCTCCCTTTGGGGCTCAGGGCTCAATGTCCCAGCTTTCCTATGCTGGGGATTGTGAGTCTGGAATTATAGCCTTCAGTTTCCTGAGGTGTGGGGGAGGGATCTGGCTCCCTGACATCTCACTCCCTTTGGGTGCTCTCCAGCACTGTTGCTCTTCAGCAATGTTCTCAGCTGTTTGTTGTTTGAGCTGATGTCTGGCACTTCCCCTGGGGGAGAAAGATTACGTCTCGGCTCCTGTTGTTGACCCCTGCCGACTCTGTCCCTCTGGGACTAATGACCTTCAACTATTTGACCACTGAAGCTCCACTTTTTTCTCCTCTTTTCCAGCGTTCCTTTTTTTTTTTCCCCGAGGAATTCTCTGGGTGAGGCGGGGAGGGATCAGAGCCATTTACCTGGCCATTATGTCTCCTGGAAGTTCAAGAAGCCACATTTCATTCCTTCGGGTTGTAAGCCTCAGGAGTCGGTGTTTCCCGGCCAGTGGCATTGTGCTGCCTCTCATCATTCCACAGACTGCCATCCTGTGTTGGGAGTCCTGGGGATCTCCGCTGGTTTCGGGCACCCAGCTTTCTCCCAGCCTGTCTCCCACGTGGATTTCCCGGCCAGCCGCTTCCGCTTTGGTCTGGAGCAGCTCCGCATGCCAAGCACTCTCCGAGCCTACAGATTTGTGCCTTCAGCCTTTCAGACTCTCCCGGCTCGGAAATTTGCCCCATGCAGACTGCTCGCGGTTTCTGACTCTCTCAAATCTGCTCAAATTCACTTTTTTATAGGAATCTGACAGACCTTGTGAGAGAGCTCCAGTAAGACGCTGTTTTCATGGGTCCATCTTGGCTCCCCCCCGCCAATTCCCCAGCCCCTTATTTTAACTCTGGGTTTGTGTCTTTGTTTCAAGTGTGTTCCTTGTAAACAACATATTGTTGGTTTGTGGGTTCTAATCCATTATGTTTTCTGCTTCTGTTTTATGGGTGAGTTCATCCCATTAGCATTCACAGTTATGATTAATAACAGTACATTTCTTTCCAGCCTATTTTTTTCTGTTTAATCTTCTCTCTTTTTATCTTGTCCTTTCTCTAAACCTTGTTTTACTTCTGATCACTACCTTCTTTTATCTGCTTTCCCTTTCATCACCCTTCTCCTTCTACTTCCTTGTTGGATAAGAGAGATTTTTATTACCATTGATTGTATAGATATATTTATTCTCTTTGAACAAATTTAGATGTGAGTGAAGTTCAAGCATTATCTGCCACCCTTTTTTTGATTTCACAATAAAACTCTTCTTTACATAACTCTTTTATTTGAGATAATTTTCCTTATTCTTCCTCTCTCTTCCCCTTTTTCTGAGGACATCCCTCTTTCTCCCTATCTATTTATTGAAATTATCATGATATGATCAGCTCACTCCTGCACCCACTTTGTACAATCCACCTAAGTATCCTATTAAATGAAAAAGTTCTTAGAAAATACATGTATCATATTCCTATACAGAAAGGTAAATAGCTTAAGCTTGAGTCCCTTGTGATTTCTCTTTCATGTTTACCTTTCTGAGCTACTCCTGAGTCTTGTATTTGAAAGTCAAATTTTCTATTTAGCCCTATTCTTTTCATCAGGAATGCTTGAAAATCCTCTATTTCATTAAATATCTGTTTTTTCCCTTAAGGGATTAAACACATTTTTGCTAGGTAGGTTATTCTTGGTTATAAGCCCAGCTCCTTTGGCTTCTAGAAGAGCATATTCCAAGCCCTTCACTTATTTAATGTGGAAGCTGCTATATCTTTTATAATCCTGACTGTAGTTCCATGTTATTTGAATGGTTTCTTTCTTGCTGTTTGAAGTATTTTCTTTTTGACCTTCAGGGCTCTGGAATTTGGCTATAATGTTCCTGGGAGTTTTGATTTTGGGATCTCTTTCAGGAAGTGATGTTTTTTATTTCTATTTTACCTACTGTTTCTAGGACAATGGGATAGTTTTTTTTTCAATAATTTCTTGAAATATGATGTTCTTTGATTACTGCTTTCAGGTAATCTAACAATTTTTAAATTTTCTCTCCTAAATCTATTTTCCAGGTCAGTTGTTTTCCCATAAAATATTTCACATGTTTTTTTTCTTTTTTAATTCTTTTGACTTTGTCTTATTGTTACTTGACTTATCATCAAATTTTTCACTTCCACTTGCCCAATTTTTAAGGAATGATTTTCTTCAGTGATTTTTTATACTTCATTCCCTATTTGGCCAATTTTAGTTGTTATTTTCTTCGGTATTTTTTGTGCCTCCTTTATCACGTTGTTTATTGTCTTTTTCATAATTTTCTTCTTTGCTTTCATTTCTTTACCTATTTTTTTCTCAGCCTTTTTTGTTTGATTTAGAAAATCATTTTTAGCTCTTTCAGGAATTCTTTTTGGGCATTTGCTACTCTGAGGTTTTGCTTGTAGCTGTTTTGATTCCCTTGTCTTCTGTCTTTGCATCTTGATTTTCCCTGTCACCATAGCAGATTTTTATGATCAGATTCTTTTGTTATTGTTGTTATTTTTTTTTTAATTTTCCACCCTATTTGTTAATTTGGAAACTTATGTCAACCTTGGACTCAGTTCCTGCTGTCAGGGGGTCTGTAGGTACTCCGTATCAAGCTTCAGGCTTTTTGTACTGCTATTTTCAGAGCTAATTCTGGAGCTTTGAAAGTTTTTAGAGCTTCCAAGGTGGTGTGATCTGGGGAGAGGTGTGGTTACTACTCTCTTTAACTGTACTCTTATCCTTACCAGGAAGTGCTCCTGATTTCTTGGTACTAGAAGTGATTCTGCCCTTCAGAGTTTTCACTCCCTTTTGACCAAAAGTGCTCCTCTCCACCCTTAAACTATGATGGAAAAGTGGGTAAAAGCAATGCAGTTGCCAAACATCATCTGTTCCTAATGCTAGCACAAGGGTTCTCTATAATCTTTTCTTACCATCTTCCAAAAGTTCCCAAAATTGCTGCTGCTTCTGTCACCACCACTTCATCTTACCTCTGGTATTTTGTCTACATGGCCTCCAGATCATTCTCCACTCTTTTATCATAGATCTTTCTTTCTGACCTCCTAGGTTGTCTCAGGCTGGAAAAATGTCTCACTCTGACCTTTTGTTGTCTCTGCCACTCCAGAATTAAATTTGACCCACGATTTTAAAGTTGTTTGGTGGTGAGTATTGGTAGAGCTCAGCTGATTGCTTCCTTATGCCACCAACTTTGCTCTACTCCCAGAAGAAGCCTAAGTTAGATTAAGCCTTTTGTAGCCTACAATTAAAAAGGGCAAGACTCAGATGAAGCCAATGAAGTTGGACACTAAGATTCTTTTCTACCGTAGACAACTTGTAAAAATAGGTAGAGGTGAAGGTGAAAACTCTAGGATGAAATTTTTCAGTCCTTTATGCATTTAAGATTCCTAAATACTATTTTAAGATTATGAATTTGCCCAGAAAGTATATTCTTGTGTTAGAGATGTTAGAATTTTTTTTATTCCTAATGAACGGGAACAGTTACAACACAGATGAAGGAATCATGATTAAGTCCTCTCTATTTTTTTGTACCATCTGACCTCGTTGGGGATATCCTTAAAAGGAAAGGCAAAGCTTAAGCAAGCCATGGTGATTTAACTCCTCTATATTGTCTCGAACCACATATAAGAGAAATGTCATGACTTGTTGCCCAACAGAAAAAAGGGTTTAGGAGAAACCTGTGAACTAAGCATGAATGGATACAATATTGCTGCCCATTCCTAAGCTCTGCTTAGGTTATAGATAAGTGGGCAGTAGTTTTCTATCTCTAGAACTGTCAGTTTTAGTTTTTTCATCAAGAATAGATTTCCACTAATTTAATATGATTTTCCTGTTTTCTCAACATGTCAAGGACCTGGGCATGTCTGATTTTTTTTGAACCTTTGGTTTTGAGTCTTCTATAAAGATGCATCTGCAGACCCAGTTATCACAAAATTGGCAGAAAAGAAAAATTGGGCAACTTCATAGCACATAAACCTACCCTGACTAGATATTATTTTTAACATGTCAAAAATGCACATTTACAGACTGGTCCTTTTCATCTTAATTTTGAACAGTTGCTGCTCCAATTAAATTCTACCACCTAGCATTTTCAAACAGCTCTTAGTTGTTTCAGCAAACTCTTTTAATGGACAGCTGTTTTTGACAGCTCCTCCTGATTTGCCAGTGCTGTGTCATCTGCCAGAGCAGGAGGACCCATTTTGTATTCTGCTGCTGGCACTGAGGGGATATGCAAATGTACACATGAATCAGTTGTCACCAGCTCAGACACAGTGTGGTGAGATGATCAGAATGTGTTGGGAGTTTAGTTGGTTTAAAGTGGAAGGGAGAAAAAAAACAGCTTAGATTTCTTGAAGTGATTTTTTATTTCAAGTGTCTCCAGTTTATTTTCACTTTGTGGTGCTTGTTAGATTTTGGTTCAGGGGAGTGCAATCTGCTCCTCACAAATCACCTACTGAAACTCAAAAGTTTCAGGAATTACTGAAACATTTCAGGTAAACACAGTTAGAACTTGAGCCACACAAACAGAATATTAGATTAGCTGAACTTTTCAGAAATATTTGCATCCAAGGGAGCAAGCCTCCATCCTCTATGAGTACAATTCTTGAGAAAAGTTTGTTTGTTATGTATTCTAAGGTATTCTGGTAAATGTTCTGAGATATTTCAGACACTGATTCTTCTGAGTCTTTCTACTCCTTGTCATGTACACTGGCAGAAAACTGAACAGAGAGAAAAATGAGTGGTGACTTCAGATTCTACTGTGTTGCACCCTTTGCTTTGCTGAGATATTAATGTTTTGGGAAATGTATCACACGCTCCACAGTTCTACACATCTGAGACAATTCTGAACTGTCTAGGCTTCTTTGACAATTCTAGGTCTTGTCAATGGTTAGATGATGCTGAATGGACTTTGTAATTTAATAATTCATAGTATTGAAGCTGGAAGTACAGAAGTCTAATCAAACCTCTCCTTTTAAATATAAGGAAACTGAAGCCCAGAGGTGTTGTATAACATGCCCAAGGTCATATGGCATAAGACATTGTAGGAAAGGGAGGAAGAAGCTGGGACTTGGACCCAGGCCTAGAGACTCCAAAACTTTTTATTCTGCATTGCATGCCTTCTATTTCAGATTTCTTTTTTGACTCACTCCTCTTAGGATTGGTTGAAATAAGTAGTGAGAGGAATGGGGTACATGAGAAATTGTACCCCATAATTAATTAAATGCCCTTATCTGGAATGAAGAGGGGAAAATTCAATGTATTTTGTGGATTGGCATAAAGTTAATTTTGATATCTCAATGCTATTGGATCTTGGCACAAATTTGTGACTGAATTTTGAACATAACCTACAGTGTGTGCTTCTGATAAATTTATTGAATAGATAAGAAGGCAAGTACCAAGAGAATTCTGTTAAATATTCCTAAATATTTCAAACATTGATTCTTCTGAGTTTCCTCACTCATTGCCACACACTTTGTTACTAAATCAAACAGAGAAATGATTAATGCATCTAGATTCTACTATTTTGTATTTTTTAATTTCATGGGATAGTAATGTTTTGGGGAATGTTTTACCAACTTCATAGTGGGGAGGTTGTTTTGTTTTGTTTTTCCTCAGAATACTATAAAATGTTCTGACAAGAACTCTTATCAGTTTCTAAACATATTTGGTCACAGAATATGTTGGGGCTTGAAACATTTAATAGTCAATCAATAAACATTTGTTAAGTGCCTACCATGTGCCAGGCACTGTGTGCTAAATACTAGAGATACAAATATGAAAAATAAAGACAGTCCCTGTCCTCCAGGAGCTTACAATCGAATAGGAGGGAAAACAACACACAAAAAGATGCTGAAAGGGTGAAGTAAGAGAGATTGTTCCCACATGGCAGTATGACAGAGAAATTTAATGGAGTATAGTCACAAGGGAAATGAAAAAATGGCTGCCGTGGAAGATTTCTTTAAATGGTAGTTTTGAGCAGAGTTCTCTGCTCTGCCCTCCAGAGAAATCACAGGGGCAGGGGCAGAGAGTCCTGACATAGTGGGAATACCAAAGTTGAAGTGATCTCTCAGGCTGTTGAGGTTCCTGGTGCAATAATAGAGTACAAAGTAATGCAACCAGGTGAAAAATGTTGAGATGACTTGGCTGGTCACCCTCTTTTAATGGAGGCTTGGGGAGGAACTCTCCCTCAGCCCTTCAATCAGAGAGGTTAGAACCCATGGATGATGATCTGGGAGGCCTGGGAAAATGGGATATTCCTTGGGACAATAAGGAAAAATGAGAGTAAAACTATAGAAATTAAGACTATTTTCATTCACAAAATTGCTGCAAGTTGCAAGTTTTCTTGATATGCATAGTAAAAAATAATTAATTGTAAAGGGGGAAATAACGCTGTCATCATTTTTATAGAATTCCCATTTGCATCACAGAGAATGCCAGGATTTTATAGAACAGAGTCTGAGAAACCCTAGTGCTTAATGCTGCCTCAAATGCGCTGCTCAAATATCTAAACAATGGTCCCTGCCATCAAAGAATTGACACTCTCTTCTATTTTATTTGCTACATGTGTGGGGTTTAGGTTTAGTCGTTTTTAACTCATGTCCATTTCTTTATGACCTCTTTTGGGGTTTTCTTAGCAAAGATACTGGAATGATTTGCTATTTCCTTCTCTGACTCATTTTTAAAGATGAAGAAACTAAGGCAAACAGAATTAAATGACTTGCCAGGGTCACACAGCAAGTAAATGTCTGAAGCTGGATTTGAACTCACAAAGCTGAATCTTTCTGACTCCAAGCCCAGCACTCTATCCACTGTACTACCTAACTGCCCATGTATGACCCTGGAACAGTCACTAAGACTCACATGAAATGATCTGAAAAGTGGAAGGTTTTACCAGATTTCTTCCAGCTGTATAACTGAGTAGAGTTTTGAGCTGGGTTCACATTTGCCTTAAGCCTAAAATAAAAAGGAATGAAGAAGAGTAAGCTAATACTTCTTTGAATCCTGAGTATAACAAAACAAAATTTAAAAAATTTAAATATATTCAGCAGAAATTCAGCACTAGATTTAACAAGATAGAGATAGCCTGAAGAAATTATATTTTTTCATCTTGAGTTAATCTCTCTCCAGACCACATACTGTTACCCATTCCCAGGAAAATGCAAACGCTTACCTTAAAGGTAAATTAATAACAGACTATGTTTACTGCGCAAAACATTTTAGATAAAAAAACAAAAATCCCATCTTTTTCCAAGCTAGGATGACCTTTGAAGGTATCTAGGGAACACCTCAGTCAACCCAAACAATAAGCTGGATGACTATCTGGACAGTAAGGAGGGATTGCATAGCTACCCTTAGCCTTTTTGAAGCATAAACAATATTTCTGACAGCTCTAGAATCATAGAATCTCCTAACTGGAAGGCATTTTAAGGGTCTAGATAGTCCTGGAACACAACCTGTCCTTAACCATGAATCCCTTCTACCACATTTTTACCAAGTCATCATTCAGCCTTTCCTCAAAGACCTCTAGTGACAGGGATCCTTCTACCCCTGCATATAGTCTTGAACTTGAAGCACATTTGAATATTTTTAATGGAAGAAGGAGGAAGAGTATAAAAATGTTTGTCAATGTCACTTGTTCCAAAGGGGAGTGCAAAAGTAGGGACTGTCTTCTCAAACTTTAATATTAGTTCAGATGGAGTACGGATCCCCTGACTGAATGTCTAGCATTGTTATGGTGCAGAGAGGTACTTGTAAGGGCTCTGCCTTAACTCTGGGTATAGACCAACCAACTTAGAATTATTGTTAGCTTTGCTGTTATCATATCAGTAAATGATAATGTTTGAGATCCTACAGTACCTATCTAGTATCCTACAGTATCCATCTAGTACCTAATGGGTACTAGATGCTGTGATGGGATGCATGAGAACAGTAATCTTCAAAGTAAGCCTAATGCTCTCCCATGAGCCTGTGACATGACCCCAAGGAATATAGGACTAGCCAATCAGAATGGGAAAATCATATCATTCTGTCTTCCACACAAGAGCAAATTGTGGCCTTTTCTCATAACTGAAAACACCCTTTACCTATTATCAAATAACACTCCCCAATTTTCCCCTTTATGCTGTTGGTCTGCTGTGACTGACCTGGGGACTTACCCCTCATGGCAGTTTTGACTTAATTGTGAGATAAACATCAATAGTAGCTGCTAAAAAAATTTAAAATTTCTTCCCAACCCTCCCACTGAGTGTTTCCATTATTCTATCCCTCAGAGGCTATGAATTCAAGGGAAGAGGCTAATGATTAAGAGCCCCCGGATCCCTTCAAATTTTTTAGTGGAATAAAGTGAATCACAAGGAATAAGCAGGCATGAATATGTGTCAGTCTATGTCACATATCTGATTAGTTTAGCTTTCCCCAAAATTCATGCCTTTTCTAAACTACCCTATTACAATCTAGGGCACTACTATACTTTTAGTCAGCTGTGCTCCCAATTTGTTTTATGCTTATCTACTAATTTTCTCTCATGCCAGACACCCAATCAGTCTTAGCCATCACTTTATCACACAGTCATTATGCTAGTTAAGAACTTATCCCCACTAGTCTGTGCTATAGTAATAATCTTCTAATTGATTTCTCTGCCTCAAGTCTCTCCCCTCTACAATGTACCTTCTGCTCAGCTTCCAAATGATTTTCCTGAACCCCAGGTCTGATTGGCACTTCCAAACTCAATAAACTCCAGGGGCTCCCTATTGACATCCTGATAAAATATTACTTTATAGTGTTAATATATCTATTTTGTATAAGTTTTACAATGTATATATTTATTAGCACAATAATACATGTGTATATTTGTAAATAAGAAAATATGTACATATTGGCAATGAATGTTCAAAACATTTTTACTGATAAGTGTATCTGATCCATGAAGCTTGAAGACCCTTAGGGTGATAAACATAATAAAAAGAAGCTTACAATCTATTTGGGGGAAGAACCATTAAGTTACTAAGGAACATGTTTCTGATTTAGGTATCAAAGCCGTATTACTAATGAATGACACAAAAAGGATCTTTAGGAACAAGATTTCCAAGCTCCATCTAGTTTCCCACTAAAGTCAAAAAACATTCAGGTTAACACATTCCTAGTACAGCATAGAACGTGTGGTTTTTAGTTTGCTCTTAGGGAGATAACAATGGCATTTGAACTGTAGTATAAACCAGGTTAACACATATTAAGAGGACACCAAATAGAGAAGCTACTTGTTATTAAATATCAGTATTTCTGGAAGAAGTGGGTTTTAATCAAAAGTTTTAAGATATAAACTTGGATTAGAGACTGAAGTGAGGAATTAAATCTTTTCTTTGGCATTTCATACCTGAAATATGGAAGTTGAAAGGTATCACAGTGCATTCTCAACTCTTTCCTCTCTCTCACCCTCATATACAATCAGGTGACAAGTATTTTCAATTCTAGTTCTAAAACATCTTTCACGTCCCTCCCCTTTGCTCCATTCATGCAACATCTAGGTCCTCATGACTTCTTCCCTAGGGGGTTGTATTAGCCTTCTAATTGATCTCCCTATATCAAGCTTTTTACCTGTCCTATCAGTTATCCACATATCTGTCAAAATTTTATTTTCCTGAATGCAAGTCTGACCATGCCATACCTCTGCTCAAGAAGTTTCAATGGCTCCCTATTGCTTCTAAGATTAAAAAAAAATCTTCTGACTGACCTCTAAGTGTCTTCAAACACTTGTTCTAACTGATGGACTACATACTACTCACCTCCATGTATTCTACGCTGCAATCAAGCCAGCCTACTTACTGTTCCCCTACCCAATAGTCCACATCTTACATCCTTGAATTCGCACAATCTATGCTCCAAAGAAACCTTAGCTCCCTCTGGGTCTCTGCTCAATTATGAATGCCTACTCCTGAACTTTCTTGATTCAATAGCTAGAAGTGAATTGCCCACCTTGCCAATTCCGCAAGCATTTGTCAAACAATCATTTTGTTTTTATTTTATATTGACTTACCTATGTACATGCTGTTGCCAACCAATAGAAGGTAAACTCCTTAGAGGCAGGGACATTTTCTTTTGCATTCTCATGACTGAGCACAGTGCGCAGAACATAGAGTGCACCTACTTAATGATAGTTGAATTGAAATAAGAAAGTTTGGCTTCGCTTCTACACATATCTAGAGATAACAAGTATGCTCAAACTGACACAATCTAAAGGAAGGCTTATCTAATCTGAAACTTGTATTTAATAATCCTGATGAGCCCTATATAGTCAGGAACTGGGAAAAGAAAAAAAAAATTCTTCAGCCCTAGATGCCAATTCCTTAGCACCAAGAAAAACCTCTGGAATCCCATTTAGAACCATAATGCAGTCCTCAAGAACAACTAGTGAGGTCAACAGGTGATGCCATGCACAGAGTGTTAATGTGAAAGTATTGATTAACACAGTATCTTCACATGCAAAATGTTCAGAGCTATGTGGGTGTGTGTATTTGCAAGGAGTGGAATGAAACAAAAATAAAAATCTATAGTCTTGTAATCTGAGAAGAATCCTTACACAACTATCCCTTCATGCTGATAGGTTCCACGTTGTTGCTAAAATCCTCCTTGATGGGGGATGGGCTTGATAATTCAGATTAAATCAGGTTTCTATACACATTCTGATCACCTCTTGTACATTGGTTTTCCATTGCTCATATCTTTATCTACCAATAATCAGTATTAATGTTGTTTCTCATCAGCCAGCTATCCTTCATCAACATTTTGTCATGTAATAGCTGTGTTCTTCACGAGAGTTTTGCTCAATCAAAGTTTCAGATCATTCAGGTACTGGGTCCTAAACAAGTTAGTCCTTACTTGATCAATCAGAGGTGGGCCATGCTTCTCAATGCCTTATGCTACTATTTTTTTTTCTCATTACCCATTCTTACACTGACCATGCCATAATACTGTCATGCAAACAAACTTGCTCAAATCTGTGAACATTCCTCTTGGTAACTATTTCTGCCCTCATACATGAACAGGTACCTACACATGCATTTTAGAAAGATAGCTTAAAAGATAACAAGGCAAAAACAGTAAGTCAGAAAATTGTAAATTAATCCCGTCTATTCTATCACATTTTATTTGTATGTAATAGAATCAGAACATTTCAGAGTTAGAAGGGAACTGAGAGGCCATTTTGTCCAACTCATATAGAGGCATTCCCTCTATAACATTTCTGATAAGTGTTCTTCTACCTTTTGATTGAAGATGTTCAATGAGGAAGAACTTACTACCCTGATAGCACATTTAGCTCTTGGATAACTCTAATTGTAAGGTTGCTGTTGGTTTGTTTCCCCTTCTGTCAAGCCTACATTTTCCCCCTTGCAACCAAAGGTTGACTCCACTATTTGGGATAAGAAGAACAAAGTTAATTCCTCTTCCAGGTGAAAGCCCTTCAAATATTAGAAAAGACTATTATCTTCATCCTCCCCTGAGTCTTCTCTTCTCTAAACTAACCATGCTTAGTTCCTTTCGACATGAGTCTTCCATGTGTTTAAACATATTTCTTTCCTAAACATTTATTTTCATTCTTTGTTTCCGTGAATAAAGACCTTTAAAAAAATAAAAATATTAGAAATAAGGTAAGGCACTTTTTTCACAGAATAGAGGAACAAGAAGTTTAAGCAATAAAAACCTAAGTTGAATATTAATGTGGAGAGAAAGTTACAGTCTAAGGTAGGGGAAGTAAAAAACGATAATTGAGATAAATATCTGAGTAATTTAAAAAGAAAACTACCACACTCATACTTCTATGTACTTGTTTTGAAATCTGATTAAAGTATGAAAAAATTGTAAAGATAGGATAAAGTGTTAAAGTTCACTGTTAACATTGGCATCTAATTATGAAATCTTAAATAGTAGACTGAATGGTGGGCTACAATCCATCTTTGAAGTCCTGTCATGCAATATTTGGGAAACAGTATTGTCAGGAAAATAATAAGCTATCACGTTCTCAAGATCCAACCAGTTTTGAATTTTTTAAAAACTACAAATATGGAGGTGGCATGAAGATGGTGGAGTAAAGGCAAAGACTCTCCTGAGCTCTCTTAAAATAAGGCCTAAAAACAAATTCTGGAGTGGTAGAACTAGCATAAGTTCAGGGTAAAACAATTTTCCAGCCCAAGACAACTTTAGAAGGTTGGCAGGAAAGACATAAGAGTGGAGCAGAGTATAGTTCAGATTGTGCCCTGGCAAACCATCAGCCTTTGGGGACATGTGCATTGGCAGCAGAAAGTTCCAGAGCTGTCAGTCCATGGATGCTAAGGAGGTCAGACAACTGGTCAGAATAAGATTACAGGGGACCCTTGCTGGCACTGGCTATAGGACTCTGTTGTATTGTCCATACTTAGTTAAGGTTCACAGTCTCAGGGTGAGGGAGGAGCACTGTGGCTTGTGGCCCCAGAGGAGTGGGGACCCTGATCATAGTTCCAGGGCAGAAAAGAGTATTTACAGTTGCTCACAGATCAAAGCACAGGCCAGGAGTGCAGTGACCACACTTCTTCTTAGATCATGTCACCTTGGAAGGACTGAAAACTTACTGCCCTTCAGAACTAGTTCTAAAAATAGCAGCACAAAAAACCCCTGAAACTTGTGACAGGGCCCTTTCCACCCCAGGAGTAGAGCCAACTTTGACATAAAGTTAAAAGTCAGTAAATAGGCTAGAAAAACAAGCAGGGTAAAATGGACACAATGAAGACTTTCGTCATATCCCTGATGAAAAGACAAGAACTGAATAAAAAAATTCAGCTTTCAAATACAAGATTCAAGAGAAGAATAAAAAGGTAAACCTGAATGAGAAATCATAACAGATTCAGAAAGGATAAACTCTTTACATTCCTGCATGGGAAAGTGATACTTTTACTCCTAATAACTTTATCATTATTAGGGCAGTTAGAAGGAATGTACATAGACAGAGAACCTCGGTGTGAATTGACTATAATGGGATGATATTTAAAAAAAAATAAAATTAAGGGGTGAGAAAGAGGGATGCATTGGCAAAAGGAAGGGGGAACAAAAGGGGGTAAATTATCTTACATAAAAGAGGTGCAAAAAGAGCTTTTACAGTAGAAGGGAAGATAGCGGGGTGAGGGAGCAATGCTAGAACCTCACTCTCATTGGAATTCTCTCAGAGAGGGGAAAAATATACAGACTTAGTTGGGTATAAAAATCTATCTTTCCCTATTGGGAAATGTGAAGGGAAGAGGGTAAGAGAAGTGGAGGGGCTGACAAAAGGGAGGGCAAATTGGGGAAGGCAGTATACAGAAGCAAAACACTTTTAAGAGGGACAGATTGAAAGGAGAGAGAGAGAAGGCTGAATGGGGAAAAATAGGATGGCAAAAATATGCAGATAGTAATCATAATTATGATTGTGAATGGGATGAACTCACCCATAAAATGGAAGCAGAAAGCAGAGTGAACTAAAAACCAGAATCCAACAATATGTTGTTTACAAGAAATACACTTGAAGCAAAGAGATACAGGTAGGGTAAAGATAAGAGACTGGAGCAGGATGTATTATGTTAAGCTGAAAAAAAGCAAGGGTAGCCATTATGATCTTAGACAAAGTAAAAGCAAAAATAGACATAATTAAAATGGATAAGCAGGGAAAGCACATCATGCTAAAAGGTACCATAGACAATGAAGTAATAGTAATACTAAACTTATATGCACCAATTGATATAACATCCAAATTTTTAAAGGAAAAGTAAAATGAATTACAGAAGGAAATTGATAACAAAACTATACTAGTGGGGGACCACAACTTTTCCCCTCTTAGAACTAGATAACTCTAATGACAAAATAAACAAGACCAAAGTTTAAAAATGGAAGAGAATCTTAGAAAAGTTAGCTATGATAGACATTTAAAGAAAGTTGAATAGGAATATACCTTTTACCCAGAGGTACATGACACCTACACAAAAACTGACCATGTATTATGGCATAAAAATCTCACAAGTGATGATATTTGAGAAGTTTCAATGGCACTGGGCTAGACAACAAATTTTCATTGATTTATAAGTTTAGTCATTTCACTTAATATTCTTCTCTCTATGTGTATCCAAAGTATACATACACAAATTTACATAAAATAATCTGTTCCTGTATGAATGCAAAAACTATATAAAAACTATGATATCAAATAGTTTTTATATATATATATATGTACATATATATATATATATACATATATATATATATATATATATATACATGTTGGTTTGTTTGGAGATACACCCTTTTATCACTGAGGGATCTGAAGGACAAAGTGGCACAAAAAGAAAGCTCTGAAGTTAATGGTGCTGTCAAAATATTACCCTGCTGCACGTTAAAGGGAAATGTGTGTGTGTGTGTGTGTGTGTGTGTGTGTGTGTGTACATATATATGTCATTTTATTGGATGCTTCCACTCATCTTCTAAATTTAACTCCATACCAAATCTAAGTCCACAGATCATTCTTGCTCAGTACATAAAAGAAATTCCGTTGGTTTTATAGAAATTTTTTGTCTTTCAAGTTTTTATATAAAAACTTTTATACTTTAGTTTTCAAATTACAAGTAAAATAACTTTTCACTTTCATTTTTAAAAGAAACATTGAGTTCCAAATTATATTTCTACCTCTGTCCCCTCTCTCTTCACTGAGCCAGCAAGCAATTAGATAAACATTATATATGTGCAGTCATGAAAAACGTATTTCCTTATTAGCCCTGTTGCAAAGAAAAACATGAGAACCACCCCCCCAAAAAATAAAAACACCAAGAAAAATAACAAAATTTTTTAAAAAAGTATGCTCTGATCTACATTTACACTCGATCAGTTTTTTTCTCTAAAGGTGGATAGCATTTTTCATCAGAAGGCGTTTGGAATTGTTTTGGATCATTGTATTGCTGAAAATAACTAAGGCATTCCCAACTGATCATTCTACAATGTTGCTGTTTCTATGTAAAGTCTTCTGTAAAGTTGTGAGATCAGCTCACAAGCAATGTAGCAATGTTCCAATTTTCCCACATCCTCTCCAGCATTTGTTATCCTCTTGTTTTGTTATTTTAGCCAATCTGACAGGAGAGATGTGGTATCTAAGAGTTGTTTTGATTTGCATTTCTCTAATCAGTAGTGATCCAGAGCATTTTTTCATATGCCTATAGATAGCTTTAATTTCTTCCTCTGAAAACTGCCTGTTCATATCCTTTGACCATTTCTCAATTGGGGAATGGCTTGTATTCCTATATATTTGGCTCAGTTCCTGTATATTTTAGAAATGAGGCCTTTATCAGAGAAACTAGTTGCAAAGATTTTCTCCGAGTTTTCTGCTTCCCTGCTAATTCTTGTTGCATTGGCTTTTTTATACAAAACATTTCAATTTAACATAATACCCTTCCACGATAATCATGTTGTGAAAGACTAACTATATTTTGCTCCTTCCTAACCTATCCCCCTTTGTCCAATTTTCTCCCTTGACCCTGTCCCTCTTTGAAAGTGTCTGTTTTTGATTACCTCCTCCCTCTATCTGCCCTCCCTTCTATTATCCCCCTTTTTTATCTTCTTCCTCCTTCTTTCCTGTCGGGTAAGACACCCACTTGAGTGTGTATGGTATTGCCTCCTCAGGTCAAATCCGAAGAGAGCAAGATTCACTCATTGCCCCTCACCTACCCCCTCTTCCCTTCCTACAGAACTGCTTTTTCTTGCCACTTTTATGTGAGATAATTTACCCCATTCTATCTCTCCCTTTCTCCCTCTCTAAATATATTCCTCTCGCATCCCTTAATTTTATTTTATTTTTTTTATTTTTTTTAGATATCATTCCTTCATATTCAACTCACCCTGTGCCCTCTATGTGTGTGTATTTATGTGTGTGTATATATATATATATAATACATATACACATATATATACACACATATATATACACATACATATATATGTATATATATACAAATATATACACATATATATACACACATATATATATATATATACATACATACATACATACACACACACACACACACATATATGTATATTTCCTCCAGCTACCCTAATATTGAGGTCTCATGAATTATACGCATCATCTTTCCATGTAGGAATGAAAACAAAACAGTTCGACTTCAGTAAGTCCCTTGTGATTTCTCTTTCTTGCTTAGCATTTCATGCTTCTCTTGATTCTTGTGTTTAAAAGTCAAATTTTCTATTCAGCTCTGGTCTTTTCAGTGAGAAAAGTTGAAAGTCTCCCCTATTGTATTGAAAATCCTTATTTTGCCTTGAAGCATGATACTCAGTTTTGCTGGGTAGGTGATTCTTGGTTTTAATCCTAGCTCCATTGACCTCCAGAATATCATATTCCAAACCCTTTGATCCCTTAATGTAGAAGCTTCTAGATCTCCAGATTATGTTATCCAGATTATGTTTCTGTAATACTCAAATTGTTTCTTTCTGACTGCTTGCAGTATTTTCTCTTTGATATGGGAGCTCTGGAATTTGGCAACAATATTCCTAAGAGTTTTCTTTTTGGAAATCTTTTTCAGGAGGCCTGTGGATTTCTCATAAAGTCACTAGCTTCCACTTGCTCCCTTGTAATTTTACAGTACTATTTTCTTCAGTGGTCTTTTGGACCTCTTTTTCCATTTGTGTAATTTTGCCTTTCAAGGCATTCTTCTCCTCATTGGGTTTGTGGAGCTCTTTTGCCATTTGACTTAGTCTATTTTTTAAGGTGTTGTTTTTTCAGTATTTTTTGGGTCTCTTTTAGCAAGTCATTGACTTGTTTTCATGGTTTTCTTGCATCATTGTCATTTCTCTTCCCAATTTTTCCTCTGCTTCTCTATCTTGCCTTTCCAAATCCTTTTCGAGCTCTTCCATGGCCTGAGACCAGTTCATGTTTTTCTTGGAGGCTTTTGATATAGTCTCTTTGACTTTGTTGACTTCTTCTGGCTTTATGTTTTGGTCTTCTTTGTCACCAAAGAAAGATTCCAAAGTCTGAGACTGAATCTGAATCTGTTCTCGCTGCCTGGCTATGTTCCCAGCCAACTTACTTGACCCTTGAGTTTTTCATCGGCATATGACTCCTTGTAAAGTAAAGAGTACTTTGTTCCAAGCTTGAGAGGATGTGCTGTTGTTTTCTGAGCTATTTCTACACAGCCAGCTCTGCCGCAGCAGCACTCCTCCTCCCCCAAGAACCACCAACCTGGACCTGACTCAGATCTTAAGCAGTCCAGCTCTGATCTGCCACTCAATTCCTCCCACCAGGTAGACCTGGCGCCAGAAGCAACTGCAGCTGCAGTTCTGTAGCTACACCACCCCAGCTGCCCCCAGGGCAGTGGCAAAACTGAGAACTCCTTTCACTCTGTCCTCCATAGCTTTTCCCCCTAACCTTCTCTGTTGTCTTTGGTATTCGTGGATTGAGAAGTCTGGTAACTGCCACAGCTCACTGATTCAGGGTGTGATGGTCTGTTCTGCCCAGCTTCTGGTCTGGGTGGTCCACACAGCCCACACTGGGCTCCGTCCCCCTCCACTCCCAGCTCCTTGCATGAAAGACCTCACCCAGCGACCATTGAGGCTGTCCTGGGCTGGAGCCCTGCTTCCCTCTGCTGTTTTGTGGGTTCTGCAGTTCTAGTATTTGTTCAGAGCCACTTTTTATAGTTTTTTGGAGGGACCTGGTGGTGAGCTCACACAAGTCCCTGCTTTCCAGCCACCATCTTGCTCTAGTGTTTTGTTTTGTTTTTTTTTAACAGGGATGAGTATTGTATTTATCAAAAGCTTTTACTTCATCTATAGAGACAAACATATGATAGTTCTTGATTTTGTTATTCATATGGTCAATGATGCTGTAGTTTTCCTAATATTGAACCGGTCTTGAATTCCAGGTATAACTACCCCTAGTCATAGTGTGTGATCTTTGTGATATAATGCTTTATTCTCTTTGTTAGTATTATATTTTAAAGTTTTGCATCAGTATTCATTAGGAAAATTGGTATATAATTTTCTTTCTCTTTTTTGCTCTTCCTGGTTTAGGTATCAGCACTATAGCTGTGTCATGAAAGGAATTGCTAGAATTCCTTCTTTGCCACTATTTTCTAAATAGTTTATATAGCATTGCAATAAATTGTTCTTGAGGTGTTTGAAGGAATTCCCTTCTAAATACATCTGGCCATGATGATATTTTTTTCTTTAGGGAGCTTATTGATGGCTTGTTCAATTTCTTTTCCAAAGGTAGGATTATTTAAGTATTTTATTTCCTCTTTTATTAGTCTGGACAATTTATATTTTTGCAAATATTCATCATTTCACTTAAATTGGCAGATTTATTGACCTATTATTGGGCAAAATAGCTTTTAATAATTCCTTTAATTTCATTTTCATTGATGGTGAATTCACCCTTTTTTGATACTAGTAATTTGTTTTTTTTTTTCTTTTTTTAAATCAAATTAGCCAATGGTTCATCTAGTTTATTGGGGGTTTTTTGTTCATCAAACCAGGTCCTAGTTTTATTAGTTCAATGGTTTTCTTACTTTTAATTTTATTAATCTCTCTCTTGATTTTTAGGATTTCCAGTCTGGTTTTGAACTTAAAATTTTTAATTTGTTCTTTTTTCTAGTTTTTTTTTTAATTGCATGTCCAATTCATTGAATTGCTCTTTCTCTGTTTTATTGATATAAGTGTTCAGAAAAATAAAATTTCCCCCAAGTATTGCTTTGGCTGCATCCCATAAATTGTGCTATGTTGCCTCCATGCTGTTGTTCTCTTTAATGAAATCATTTACTGTTTCTATGATTTGTTCTTTCATGAATTCATTCTTTAGGATTAGATTATTTAACTTTGAATTAATTTTAATTTATGTTTATGCACCCCTTTATTGAATTTAAAAAGAGTTTATTTACTATTTCTACTTTCTTGCATTTTATTGTGAGATTTCACTTTTTCCTTTTTTGAAGGCAAGATATGTCCTATTGTCATGCACTAAGAAATTTCCTGATTTTCTTTTCTATTACTTTAAGCTGCAATTGTAGTAAAATATAGAAGTTATGTGGTATCTTCACAACAGGATAGGTATATAGGTATCTCAAATGTTATTTCAGGTGTGTGTGTGTGTGTGTGAGAGAGAGTGTGTGTGTGTGTGTGTGTGTGTGTGTGTGTGTGTGTGTGTATGTGTGAATCAGAACCATGCCTACACCCAGCCAGAAACAAAGTCCCTAGTCTTTAGAACTCTTTTGGTCCTTCTTCAAATGCTATTCCTTGAATTTAACATGCTATTTGGGTAGGAATCAAAATTTTTGGGCCCTCTACATTTATAGCTTTAGGAGTTAGCACAACATTTCACATAAATAAATGCATAAATGTTCATGGAACAATGATTATTTCTCTTGGTGACTTCCATTATTTCAGTTTATTTGAAGTTTTAGCCTCTTGAAAAATAGAGGGAATGGTAATATAATAAAAATGAAGATGCTACCTAAATTAATTTACAGATTTAGTTGCATGCCAGTCCAACTATCAAGAGAGTACTTTATATACCTAGGCAAAATAATGACAAAATTCATTGGGAGGAAGAATAAAGCATGGGATCTTGAGGGAAATAATGAAGAAAGAGAAAAGTATATATAAACAAGAGATTATGCTATGAAGTATTAATCATCAAAACTATTTGTTATTGGTTAAAAATAAAAAAGTAGATCAATATAATAAACTATACAAACAAGAAACAGAAATAAACTCAGTAATTCAGTATCTGATAAATTCAAGAATTAAAAAGAAAAGACCTCCCAGGTGGGCAACTGTTAAGAAAATTAGAAAAAAAATAGCTATTTTATATAATAATATTATAATGGACTCAAAATCATTAAGGGACTTGAATAATAAATTATTAAAATTATTGTAGAGGGGGTGGAGCCAAGATGGTGGCTGGAAAGCAGGGACTTGCATGAGCTCCCACCCAGGTGCCTCCAAACACATATCAAAATGGCTATGAACAAATTCTAGAACTGCAGAACCCACCAAATAGCAGAGGGAAGCAGGGGTCCAATCCAAGATAGCCTGGATGCTCTCAGGGTAAGGTCTTTTACACAGACTTGGGAGTGGAGTGGAGCACAGCCCAGCATGGGCTGAGTGGACCAACCAGGCCAGGAGCCAGGCAGAACAGGCCCTAGAGCCCTGAATCAGTGAGCTGTGGCAGTTACCAGACCTCAACCCACGAACACCAAAGACAACAGAGAAGGTTAGTGGGAAAAGCTGCTGGGACAGAGTGAAAGGAGTTTGTGGTTAGGCCACTGCTCCGGGGCAGTGGAGGTGGTGCAGCTCGGAGGACAGAACTACAGCTGCAGTTGCTTCTGGCCCCAGGCCCACCTGGTGGGAGGAATTAAGTGGCAGATCAGAGCAGGAGTGTAGAGCCTGCTTAAGATCAGAGTTGCAGTCCAGGTTGGCGGTTCATGGGGGAGGAGGAGCACTGGTGTGGCAGAGCTTGCTGTGTAGAAATAGCTCTGAAAACAACAGTCCAATTCCTCAAGCTTGGGACAAAGTACTCTCTACTCTACAAGTTATCATACCCCCCCTCCCCCGAAAAACTCAAGGGGCAGGCAGTGGGCTTGGAACATGAACAAGCAGTGAAAATGGACTCAGATTCAGACTCAGACTTTGGAATCTTTCTTTGATGACAAAGAAGACCAAAACATACAACGAGAAGAAGTCAACACAGTCGAAGAGCCTACATCAAAAGCCTGCAAGAAAAGCATGAACTGGTCTCAGGCCATGGAAGAGCTCAAAAAGGAGTTGGAAAAGCAAGTTAGAGAAGTATAGGAAAAATTGGGAAGAGAAATGAGAGTGATGTGGGAAAACCATGAAAAACAAGTCAAAGACTGGCTAAAGGAGACCCAAAAAAGTACTGAAGAAAATAACACCTTAAAAAATAGACTAACTCAAAAGTCAAAAGACTCCACAAAGCCAATGAGGAGAAGAATTCCTTGAAAGGCAGAATTGGCCAAATGCAAAAGGAGGTCCAAAAGACCACTGAAGAAAATACTACCTTAAAAATGACATTGGAGGAAGCGGAAGCTAGTGACTTGATGAGAAACCAAGATATTATAAAACAGAACCAAAGGAATGAAAAAATGGAAGACGATGTGAAATATCTCATTGGAAAAACTACTGACCTGGAAAATAGATCCAGGAGAGAGAATTTAAATATTATTGGATTACCTGAAAATCATGATCAAAAAAAGAGCCTAGATATCATCTTTCAAGAAATTATCAAGGAAAACTGCCCTGATATTCTAGAGAAAGAGGGTAAAATAGAAATTGAAAGAATCCAATGATTGCCTCCTCAAAAAGATCCCAAAAAGAAAACTCCTAGGAATATTGTCACCAAATGCCAGAGCTCCCAGATCAAGGAGAAAATACTGCAAGCAGCCAGAAAGAAACAATTTGAGTATTGTGGAAACTCAATCAGAATAACCCAAGGTCTGGCAGCTTCTACCTTAAGAGATCAAAGGGCTTGGAATATATGATATTCCGGAGGTCAATGGAGCTAGGATTAAAACCAAGAATCACCTACCCAGCAAAACTGAGTATCATGCTCCAAGGCAAAATATGGATTTTCAATAAAATAGAGGACTTTCAATCTTTCTCAGTGAAAAGACCAGAGCTGAATAGAAAATGTGACTTTCAAACACAAGAATCAAGAGAAACATGAAAAGGTAATCAAGAAAAAGAACAAGAAAAAGAAACTGCAAGGGACTTACTAAAGTTGAACTGTTTTGTTTACATTCCTACATGGAAAGATGACGTGTCTGATTCATGAGACCTCAGTATTACGGTAGCTGAAGGGAATATACATATATAGAGAGACAGAGGGCACAGGGTGAGTTGAATATGAAGGGATGATATCTAAAAAATAAAATCAAATTAAGGGATGAGAGTGGAATATATTGAGAGAGAAAAAGGCAGAGGTAGAGTGGGGCAAATTATCTCACATAAAAGTGGCAAGAAAAAGCAGTTCTGTAGGAAGGTAAGAGGAGGTAGGTGAGGGGCAATGAGTGAATCTTGCTGTCATCGGATTTGAGCTGAGGAGGGAATAACATACACACTCAACTGGGCATCTTACCCCACAGGAAAGAAGTAGGAAGAAGATAAAAAAAAGGGGGGGGATGATAGAAGGGAGGGCAGATGGAGGAGGAGGTAATCAAAGGAAACAATTTTGAAAAGGGACAGGGCCAAGGGAGAAAACTGAATAAAGGGGGATAGGATAGGAAGGAGCAAAATATAGTTAGTCTTTTACAACATGAGTATTGTGGAAGGGTTTTACATAATAATACGCTTGTGGCCTATGCTGAATTTCTTGCCTTCTTAGAGAGGGTGGGTGGGGAGGGAAGAGGGGAGAGAATTTGGAACTCAAAATTTTAAAAGCAGATGTTAAAAAAAAATAGTTTTTGCATGCAACTAGGAAGTAAGATATCCAGGCAATGGGGCATAAAAATCTATCTTGCCCTACAAGAAAGTAAGGGAAAAGGGGATGAGGGGAGTGGGGTGACAGGAGGGAGGCTTGACTGGGGAACAGGGCAATCAGAATATATGCCATCTTGGAGTGGGGAGGGTAGAAATGGGGAGAAAATTTGTAATTCAAACTCTTGTGAAAATTAACGCTGAAAACTAAAAATATTAAATAAATAAATTAATAAATAATGATTTAAAAAATAAAAATGAATGTTGAAAAGTATCTTTAGAGGCAGCTAGGTGGTACAATGAGTGGAGCATTGGCCCTGGAGTCAGGAGGGCCTGAGTTCAAATCTGGCCTCAGACACTTGACACACTTACTAGCTGTGTGACCTTGAGCAAGTTTTGTAACCCCAGTTGCGATGCCTTGCCCCCTCCAAAAAAAAAAAGAATCTTTAAATGTAATTGGAAAAAAACTTATTTTTTTAAAATGAAAAAAGGAGTAAAATGAGAAGAACCAAAAGAACATTGTATACAGCAATAGCAATATTGTTTTAAGAATGACTGAGTGAATAAGTCATTTTTACTATTATAAACACCCAAATTAAATATAAAGAACATATGAAAAAGACATGCTCTCTGCATCTAGAGGAAGAACTGATGAATTGAAGTATGTGTAGAATAATTTTGCATATGTATGTCTATTCGTGTCTAATGGTGGGCATCTCTAGGGTGGAGAGGAAAAAAATTTACATGATAACTTTATCGTATATTTAAAATGAATAGCAAGATGTATATAATAAATTTGCAGTTTTGTGTGCAATCATCTTTTTATTATACTATGTTATGGAAATGCTTGTTTTATTCCATAAACTAAAGAAAGGAAAAATTGAAGAAGAAAAAAATGCATCTCTAGCCATTTATTACAGTGGTAGGGAACAATGGATGCAAAATAGTAGAAGAAAATCCTGCTGGATATTTTTGATGTGCCGGTTAATTTACTGAACTGCTATTTTTCCCTTTCATGTGTGAGTTCATGTTTATGTGTATATACACATATATGTGCATTTATATATATACACACATATATTACATAGACCTCTGGGTAAAAGAGTAAGGAGTGATTTATTAGGATATGAAGATGTAAAAAGAAAAACTATAAATTAATTTTTTTAAAAAATAAGTAGAAGACTCTTAGGGCAACAGGGCTCTAATGGGATTCAAACCCAACAACTATTTCTCTCTATGACTTCTATTCATTTAGCTTATTTGAAAGTTTTAACCTTTTAAAAGTAGAGGAATTGGTCATATAGTGAAGATGAAGATCCTGCCTAAAGTGTTGAGGACTAGAGTTTCTTCTACTGATTCTCATTTACCTTAAGAAACAGGGGAAAGGAGAGCAAGGAAGAATGCCTCAATTTAATCATGTCCACGGAATAAAACAACTATCCAACTGGTGCAGGGAAGATACAGATGTATTTTCACACTAGTGGAACAACATGGTTTGTGTGCAAACCAATTGTTACAAGTACCATACTACACTTGCATTCCTGTCAATGAGTGTTTCCTTCCCTATTTGGACCTATGTTCCTGCTAGTGGAAAATTCAGTATGTGTTCCTTGTAGAAAAGAGATCTGCCATAATTTTCTAATATTCAACCATTCTCTCAAACTTCTCCCCTGTTCAATTCAATTTAACTTACATTTCATAAACTCCTGATATCATTTGAACATGTGCCCATTAGCTAGCATTCATATAGCACTTTGAGATTTGCAAAGTGTTTTACATCGTCTAGTTGTATTCTGACAACAACCCTGGGAGAAGAGTGCTATTCACATTTCACAGATGAGGAAGATGAGACACACAGAGGTTAAGTCACTTGTCCAGAATAACAGCAAGTTAGTAATCTGAGGCAGGATTCAAATACAGGTCTTAGTGACCCCCAGATCCAATACTCTATCCACTGAGCCACCTAGTGCTTTCATGTGGTAATTTTTTTTTTGGCTAAGCACCAAAACAGGACTGTTTATACTATTGAAGTGTTTTGTTGTGGTTGTCCTTGTTGTTGTTTTTACTAGGCTGTGATTTCACTGATATGAGGAGCTCCTGTGGGAGAACTTTATTTCCAATGCGAGTGAGCACCTTCTCTGCAATTTAAAATTAGAGTTGCCCAGAGCCTGAGAGGTTAAAGGACTTATACCAGATCGTATGGCCAGAGGTAGGACTTGTACCCACTTCTTCCTTACTTTGAGATCAGCTCTCTATTGTCTCATACTTGATAGCTCTCTGAAGGAAAATGGAGTCTTATTGGGCTCTTATGTCATTTAATCATTAGATCATGGATAGCAGGTTACTCCCAAGGATTCCCTCTGGATTCTGGCTTTCAGGCTCTGAAATAGCTAGGAACCAGAATGTTC